>NC_056740.1:399604610-399904610 GCF_019279795.1 Protopterus annectens | reverse complement strand
TTATGCTGAGAGTTTATGAGCATTACTGTCTGCCTCTGTCTATCAGTGGTATGGGGGCAAGACCCAGGATGAATTTCCAATTTCCCATCTACTGGTGAAGGTTATGATTAAATAGGGTTAGGGATGAATTCTGCCTCACATGGATGGGTAAAATCAGAAGTAGGAAAAAACCCTGCACCTTTTATCTGTGAGGTAAAAACCTTAACCATTATACCAGTCTCCCTTCGTTTATGACAATCCCTACTTCTCAGGCATATTTGTATCAACCAGAGAAGTTGTGGACAATAATTAATAAAAAAATGAAATAGTTTATTTATGGGGACATGAGTTAAGTGGGCTAGGTTGATCTTCCCCACATAAAAAGGTGTTTTAGGATTACCTGATTTGAATGGATACTTATATACATAATACAAGGAGAAGGTTATAAGTCAAAATGGAAAGACATGGTGAAGAAACGGGGAAGAGCAAGGGATAAGGAGCAGGAAGGATTTGGGTTGCAGACATTTAACACTCATTCCCTCCAGTACAACTCTTTTGAGTGTGTACCGTTAACTCCTAGTGGGTGTGGCCTGAGCCTTTAAAAATTAAGTTATCACCTTACAATTCTAACAAATACTCATTGACCGAGGTTAGATATCAATACAGTTGTGTTTGCCATCATGTATGGTTCAAGATAAGATATTCTGATACCTTGTATGTAACATGATTTTGGAATTATTAATGCAATATGAACAGGTAATATTTGACGCCTAGAGGAGCAGTAGGAGGTAGCTGCATATGCACCTGGAGGCGTCACTCGGATGTAATGAGCTAACAGCAGCAACCATACAGAATATTATATTCATAAAGTTGCAGAAAGTATTTTAAGAACTAAGCCAACATAGGATTGGAGAAAGAAGTTTTGGCAATAGGGATGACTGCAAGTAGGGGTACAGATAATAAGGAACAGAGGCCTGGAATTTACAGAAGAAAATCAGCAAAGGAACCAAGGTAATGGGAGCAAATAACTATAGAGGAAAATGTAAGAGAGTGGGATGAGGTCAAGCAGAAGTTTGCACTGTAGGTTAGAGACTGCCTTCCCTACCAGGGTTAATATCAGAGTATAGGCAAAGAGAAAATGTGCCAAATGGAAGAGCAGTTCTAGAACAGTTTGTAGTCATGTATACAACAGAAGCTGCCTTTAAAGTGAGGAAAATTAGTACATCATATAAAATATTGCATGATAACTATGAGACGCAATCAGAGGAGGCTGGAAAAGGCTGAGAAGGGAGACTGGAAATGCAGTTTACAAAGGAAGAAAGGGAAGGAAATCTGTATGGCTCTCAAGTATGCAACAAAGTCCAGAAAGCTTAGGATTTTTGTTAGGATGCGTTTGCATGGGTATTTTTATATATCAATCAGACTTTAGAGAATTATTTCCTTTGGTAGATATCAAATGTAGGAGGTGTGACAGAAAAAACAGAGGTAACTGGGAACATGGTTTTGGGAGGATAATGATGAGCTGGCAGATTTTAAAATTTCCCTACTCTGTCAGAAACATTAGGAAGAAAATGGCTGTAACTAAGGAAATGGTTCTTTTGAGCTGGGATGCAGAATCTGAATCACCTGTACATAGTAAGACCTTACTAGATTTGATGCTGTTGGCTGCCAAAAAAGCAATTACTATAAAATGGAAATCAAAATCTAAACCAACTGTAATTTAATTTCTGAATATTGTTTGTTTGTTTGTGTCTTTCGGCTTTTCCCGGTTAGGGGTCGCCACAGCGGATCTCTGGTCTGCTAATGATTGGCAGTGGATTTTTACATGCCAACTTGCCAGCCCTAATGCACAGCCTTCAACGAAGGTACACCCATTCACACATGTCTTCACGCAGAAGACGCTCTAGCTGGGAATCGAACTAGACAGCGTCTTACTGTGAGGCGAGAACGCTACCGCAGCACTACCACCGGATATAAAAGAATTAGAGGTTGGATATTCAGAAAAGGGAAAGGAACAAATGACATAGAAATACATGGAGGTTGTGGGAACAATGCATGCGGAATAATGTTCAGCAGAGGGAGGAGGTTTAAGGGAAGGCAGGAATTGAGCAATTTATGTAATCTTGCCATGAATAACTGTTAAAAAAGAAAACATATATTTAATATATAATGCATGAATATGACAAGTGTTAATATGGTTTGCCAGGAACATGTGCACTCAGTCAAAAACTTTGGCACACATCCAATAACTATTTCAGATTATGTGCTTATAACAACTAAGACAAAAATGCAGGTTACTGAAGTATAGATGAGAAACTGGTGCCTCCCCACCAAACTGTTAAAAAGAGAGGGATTTAAGGAATGAAAAGACAAAATAAGTATTTTTTGCACTTTTTTTTATATACTGTGGTTGTACTTTAGCAGTTTCTTAAGCTAGTCGCTGCTATTTTGGTACTTTATAACAAAAAAAAAAAAATCTACTGCCTACACCTGCTTTAAGTAGTTAATTTCACTGTATTACATTGCATCTGTTAGCTGTAGGGCTGCTGTAGGTAGTTTGTGTGGTCTTGTTACACTTGGGCTCCAAACCAGCTATTCTACATTAAGAAGGTGTTTTTCTGCACCTTCATGTCAGAAGTGTGCTGATCTAACCTGTCTGGCTTGGGAATTGCTGATGAAAGGCTTATTGTGTGCTTTACTGATTGGTAGTTAGCTTAAAACTTGTTTCTCTTTCCTCGTATTTAACCCTTGCTTTTGCGTGGTGCTCCTCTTCACTCAGTAGTGGTTAGCAGTGCCCTGTATAGATGCAAAAGCCTAGAAGCTCAGTTTTTCCCTAAACAGCTGTCAGTGAAACCCTTATAAGCTTTTCTGCTGCTCTAGGAGTAGCTCAGTAATGCACTGAGCAGCGTTGCCTTATTGATGAACCTTAGCTACACAAAGTATAGGTCCCTCTTGTAGTTTCAGAGCTACCATCTCAGTCCTGTTAAATTAACCCATTCCCTTCCCTAATAAAACATACAGTGAGAGCCTGCTATCATGGATTGGCAGTTTCCCATCATCTCTCTGGCCAGCCTGATAGACATAGGCATCCTGAAACAATGTAGCAATTGTCTCATGTATACTGACAACCACTTACTCCTGAAACAACCAAATACTTTATGTGAGAGATGTAGTTACACTATGAAATTGGAGGCAAGTCTCACATAAGGACAAATTGAATGCCAAACAGGTTGTCAGCACACAAACATGCGCACACACACACACACACACACACACACACACACACACACACACACACACACACACACACACACACACACACACACACACACACACACACACACACACACACACACACACACACACACACACACACACACAGTCTACCCGCACTAAATAAGGACACAACACATAAACCACATAAACCCACATATGTGGAGGTACTCACTAGCATCTTACCAAAAGATCAGAGGCCTCCCAAACAGAAACCACTTACACACATAACAATACAAAAAACAAGCACAGCACATAACACACACACCGGTGTGTCAACAAATAAGCCCTTAAGGAGTAACACCACAAAACCTAATGTATCGGTCATAGGTGACTCCATTGTGAGATACACAGATGTCCACCTCACCAGGCTGGATAAGGAGTGGGTCATGGTTAGTTAGCTGCCTGTCAGGTGCCACTATCCGTCAAGTCACTCAAGCACTCAAGTCACCCAACCACAAGTATGGGTATGACTCCATCATAGTCCATGTGGGGGTGAAGGACTTGAGATGTACCTCACTGGACTATGTGAACAGAGATATGATTGAGCTTTCAGATTATGTGTCACAGGCAGGTATAAAGCCTAGCCTTAAGTAACATTTGACCTTTTCCAAGGACAATGCCACAGTAAAAACAAAAAATGATTGACTTTAACAATTGGGTTAACTTCTGGCGTCAGTCTTAAGAGATTCAGTATCTGTCAACCTGGGAAGAAATGGTTGACAGGCCACAATGCTTTGCCAGAGATGGTTTACACCTGTCTTCTCTATGTTTTCGGATACCAGCAAAGGCATTAGCCACCCCTATTGTGCCTTTTTATGGGCAGTGTCAAAATAACCAACCTCCCAACATAACAAAATCCTCCCTAGATAAACTCACGGAACTGCTGCTTAATGCTAGTAGTCTAAACAAGAAACTGCTCTCCCTGGAAGCACTCCTCACTTTGGAAGATACTGATGTCTATGCAGTCACTGAGACATGGTTCAAAGGCGCAGAAAGTACCTTGGCCATCCAGGGCTAAGATGCCTTCCATGCATCCAGACCAAAAAAAAATGAGCAAGAAAAAACCAATGGAGGAGCTGTATCCATTTTCATTAAAGGTAAGTACATCTCAAGAGTGGTCAAACAGTTTGACTGTCTTGAGCTATTCCATGTCCAATTTACAATAGGCAAAGCCCCCTAACACGTCACAGCTAGCTATAGGTCTCTGACCATGAAATAGGAAAAGCATACTGCATACCTGGACTTACTGCAGTCACTTGCCATACAGCCCAACACCTTACTGATGATTTTAATTATCCTACCATCAACTGTGAAACCTACATGACGACAAACATGCTGGCTCAGAGGTTCTTGGACTTTGTCAGTGCAAATGCTCTATAAAAGCTAGTCATCACACCCAAAAGAGGCTCAAATGCCCTGGACATAGTACTCACTAACATGGGAGAGCATTTCATCCCCCCCCCCCAAGTGTGATGTCCTCCCTGGTAAGATCAGACCATAAATCAGTCTCATTTGATATAATTATAAGACTAGATATCCCATCAAGCTTATAAACACTTTAGAATTTTTCAAAGACAAACTACCTCTTACTAAGAGATGGTATAAGAAGTTTCAAAGCCCCCTCGAAATCAGATAACATGGACTCCTATGCAGAGGTGTACACCAATGCGGTGTGTAACCACAAAAGGAGTTGTATAGAATCAGCTGTACCTGACTGGATTAACACCAGGTCTTGCCGGAAAACAAACCACATTGGTGGACCCCTAGTGTAAACAAGATATACAACAAGAGAAAAAAAACGAATGTCCAAGAACAAGAGGGAACTGGCTCAGTAGGGAAAGAAATCCCGCTCTAGCTTAAACAAACAAATCAGAGATCTTCTCAAGTCCACTAGAGCTAATTAGGAAGCAAAAATAGTCTCCCTAGCTAAGGATAATCACAAGACATTCTTTAACTACGTCCATAATCTAAAACAGAATACCAAGATATGCACTGAACTGGTTGTGGATGGCACCACTCATATTCAGCTGGAGGTAATAGCCAACCTACTAGCTGACAGATTTGGAGCCAACTTCACCTCCTGTCCCCTCCTGTCATCCCCCAAAGTATACCTGCCACCATTCCTCACCCTATTATCTCAAGAGAGCAGGTCATTTTGGCACTCTCCATGGCCAAAAACATGGCATCACTGGGCGCAGACAACATCCCAGGTTGCCTTTTTAACAACTTAAAACATGACCTAGCAGACCCACTTGGATCCCTGTTTAATAACAGCCTGTGAACTGGCTATGTTCTGGCCGAATGGCAGACAGTAGCAGTAATCCCTTTGCACAAATGGGAACCATCAACTGATCCTGGGAATTATACACCCATACGTTTGACTTGCCTTATCTTCAAGGCCATGGAAAGAATCAATATGGACCTCATTAACAAGGACATAGGTAATCTCCAAACTCTGGACCCAACCCAGTTTGGATTCATTAAAGGTAGATCATGCCTGTTAAACATGGTTGACTTTTTTGAGAAAGTCACCAAGGCTTTGGATGAGGGAAAGACAGTGCATACCACCTATCTTGACCTAAACAAGGCATTTGACACAATCCCCCACTCAGGTATTATAGAGAAACTCTCCCAATTGGGAATTTACACCTACATTAATAGATGGGTAGCCAACTGGTTCACCAACAGGACACATACTGTCAAAGTTGGTGACTGCGCTTCTAGCAAAAGACCAGTCACCTGTGGCATACCACAGGGTTCTGTGCTGGGCCTCCTACTGTTCTGTATCTGTTTCTCAGATGTCCAGGCAAACTTGGATGGCCTGTGGCTACCATGTTCTCTGACAATTGTAAATTTGGAGCAATCATTGAGTCCCCCAGTGATGTTAATATACTGTAGACAGGGTTAACACAAAGAAATGATTGGTGCCAAACTCAACGATTAAAGCTAAATGCAAAAAAGGCATTATTATTCCCTTTGAGAAAGCTGACATCCCTGCTAATTACATTGTAGATAGCACCCCCCCTAAGTGTAGACCCACTGGGACATGACCTGAGTACTCAGGTTGATAGCAACCTGAACATTGACCACCACATATCCATACTAGTACGAAAATCCTTCTATGTGGCACATCTTATAAGTAAAGGCATCACATCTAGATCTAAGGATGTTATGTCTATTATACTCGGCCCTCATCACACAGAGAATTGAGTACAATGCTCCATTTTGCATGTACCTCACCAGACACCTGCAACAATTGGAGAGACCACAGAGGTTTCTCACCAAGAAATTACAGGGTACACAAAAAAGGTCTTGCGCGGAAAGACTGAAAGCACTGCCACTGTATTCCATCTCCTACAGGTTGCTAAGAAGTGACCTGTTTCTGACTTACAGGGCAGTCTCTGAACTGGCCCTGATGGAAATGCTACACATTCAAAAGAAAGTGTATGAGGGTCACTCGCTCAAGGGATCTTAACATAGCCACTGATATGAACAGGTCATGCTGGAGAGATAGATACATCTCCCAGAGACTGCCACTTCTCTGGAACAAACTTCCAATTCACGTGAAACAGAGCCCACCCTGACTCTCTTCAAACACAACCTAGACGAACAGATGGGTGACCATAAATTCACTTCTGAAGTGGCACCCATTTCCCTCCTGGACAGAAGAGGTTGTTATTAACTATCATGGACCCTTAACTCTGAAAACTTTTTTTCCCCAGGGGAAAAAAAAAATTGCTTGGCCAAACAAAAATGAAACAAACTTTCAAACCCTACAATGTGCCTCCCACACCACCCTAACTAAATATACCAACTCAGAGATCCCACTACAGTGGGGGAAAGGGCAAATCCCCGACAATGGCCAAGCATTTTTCCCCTGGGAGAAAATTCTCTGAAATGGCCATTCAGAAATTAGTGTATATTGCTTGACGAAAACGTGTTCAATGACCACGTTTTTTAATAACATAATATAAACCTAACTCAGCTTCATGTAGACCCATTTCAATTTTAAATCATAATTATAAAATGTTTATGTCTATAATAGCTGAAAGAATGGCAAAAGTGTTGCCAAAACTGAATGTAAGAAAATACTGCTGTTGTTGTTAATGGTCCTGATGCAGAAAAAGTATTCAACAGCGTAATCTGGGATTTTATGAGTAGTGCAATGGAAGCATTTGCATTCCCCTGATACAATAAAAAGGTTAAGTAGTAGGATATTTGAGGGATCAGAGACAAAAATTAAAGTGTGAGGGTTCCTCTCTGATAAGTTGTGTCTGAAAAAACGAATGAGGCAGGGGTGTCCTCTTTCCTCTTTGTTATTTGTGTTATAATTAGAATCATTGGCAAAGAAAATATATAACTGGTTTGGTAATCCAGAAAAGTTGACTTTATTTGCAGACAATAATATTTTGTACCTAATAAAACCAGAAAAGTACATCTCAGTTTTGTGGAACATTTTGAGACAGTCTTTTTGGGCTATAAAATTAATGAAGACAAAACAAATACTTTAGCTGTAAACTATGTACTTACACATGAATTAGTTCAGCAAGGGTTGGGGCATGGTCTAATGGTTAAGGTGTTTGCCTTACAAACATGAGGTGCAGGGTTTGAGTTTCACAAGGGATAATTGGCTAGGCTTAAAATGGCTTGCAAGGGCAGTTAGTCTAGCACCAACATATAAACCTAAAAAAAATATTAGTTCAGCAATATGATAAAATGAAGTATTTAGGAGTTTGGATTAAAAAGGATTGTCTTAGGGCAGCTAAGAATATGTGGGAAGAGACTAAAAATATAGTGCAAAGACTGAGAAACTGGAAGCTCTTGTTTAGGGATATGAATAGCAAGATACAAACAGTGAAAATGTATTTTGTCCATTTTGTTTTAAATAGAGGTCAGGGATGTTTTTATCAGAGGATAAGTTGTGGACAGTAATTAATAAAGAGCTGAAATGTTTTATCTGGTAGGGGAAGAGGGCAAGGGTCAAGTGGGATAAGATGATCCTTCCAGAAGGACAAGGTGGTTTGAGAGCTGCACAGTTAAGAATGAAATACATAACACAAGCAGAAAGGTATAATTCAAAGTGGAAATGGATGATGATGAATCTGGGGGGGGGGGATTCAAGAAATAAGGAGAAAGGGGAATTTTGGATGCAGATCCTTAAGGAGAATAACAACAACTTAACAGAATATTATATTTGTAAAGTAGCAAAAAATATTCTACGAAGTAAGCCAACACAACAATGGTGAAAGAAGATTCTGCTGATAGGAATGACTGCAATTAGGCAAGAGGGGGCTGAAATTTACGGGAGAAAACTGGTGAAGGAACCAAAGTATTGGAAAAGGTATGGCAAATAACTAGAGAAGGAGAGGTAACAGAATAGGAAGAGGCCAAGATGACATTTGGACTGCAGGCTAGAGACTGTCTTCCCTATCAGGGATTGACATTAGAGTATAGCCAAAGGGATAGAGAATCCTAAGTGAAAGACCTGCTCTGGGAGTTTTTAGATGAATCTAGAAAAAGAAGCTGCTGTTAAGAAAGGGATAATTAGCAAGGCATATAAATATTGCACAGTAAGTACAGGAATCAATCAGAGGAGGTTAGAAAAGATTTGGAAGAGAAATTGGATAAGCAATTCACAAGGAGACAATGAAAGGACATACGCATGGCTCCCAAATATGCAACAAAGTCTAGAAGGTCAGAATTTTTGCTTCAGAATGTTTTCATAGGTATTTTAATATGCCAAGCAGGCTCCAAAGACTTTTTCCTCAGGTAAATAGCAAATGCTGGAGGTGTGATAGGGAAGAAACAGGTAACTGGTAACATATATTTTGGGGGTGTAGTGAGTCGACAGTCAGCTCTCTCAGAAATATTGCATGGACAAATGGGTATAACTATGGAAATGTGTCTTGTTAAGTTTAATTCTGGTGGCTGCCAAAAAAGCAATTTCTAGAAAATGGAAATCAAACTCTAAACCAACTAGTAGTGAATATTGCAAAAGAGATAAAAAAACTGGAAGTGGGATCTTTAGAAGAGGTCTGGGATAAAGTATGTAGAGAAAAAAAAAGAAAATTTTGGGAACAATAAATGTAGAATAATATTTTGGAGGATTAAGAGTGAGGTTTAAGGGAAGGCAGGAATTGATCAATTTATGTAATGATGCATTGATGATACCTGTATAAATCTGAACTTGTTACCATGGTTTGTTTTCTTTTATTTAAATATATGTTTGCATATGTCTTAAGTGCTATGATTTGTGAGTCTGTGTTTTAAGGGATAATTTAATAAGTGTATTTAAATACAAAAAAGGAAAAAGAAAACAAAACATATCTCTCCGTGTGGCTCATACTGCCCCCACTGACACAGACACACAATAGGTTTTAAACTTGAAAATACCTCTTTGCATGACTCATGGTACCCCCATTGACACAGACACACAATGGGTTTTAAACCTGAAAATACCTCCTCACATGACTCATGGTACACCAAATGGCACAGATGCATAATGGGTTTTAAAAGTGAAAACACCTCCTCGCATGACTCATGGTGCCTTCACTGACAAAAACACACAATGGATTTTAAACCTGAAAATACCTCCTCGCAGGACTCATAGTGTCCCCACTGAGACAGACACACAGTAGGTTTTAAACCTGAAAATACCTCCTTGCACGACTCCTGGTGCACCCAATGGCACAAATACACAATGGGTTTTAAACTTGAAAATAGCTCCTAGCATGACTCACAGTGTCCCCACTGACAAAGACATACAATGAGGTTTAAACCTGAAAACACCTCCTCACATGACTCATGGTGCCCTCAATGGCACAGACACACAATGGGTTTTAAACCTGAAAATATGTCCTCACATGATTCATGGTGACCCCACTGACACAGACACACAGTGGATTTTAAACTTGAAAATACCTCCTTGCATGACTCATGGTGCCCCCACTGACACAGAGACACAATGGGTTTTAATTGTGAAAATACCTCTTGCATTACTCATGTTCTCCCCATTGACACAGACACACAATGGGTTTTAAACCTGAAAATATGCCCCCCCCCCCACACACACAGACACACAGTAGGATTTAAACCTGAAAATATGTCCTCACGTTACTCATGGTGCCCCCACTGACACAGACAAACAATGGGTTTTAAACATGAAAATACCCCGTTGTATAACTCATGGTGCAAGTGGCACAGATGCCCCCCACTGACACAAACATACAATGGGTTTTAAACCTGAAAATACCTCCTCGCATGACTCATGGTGCACTGAATGGCACAAATACACAATGGGTTTTAAAACTGAAAACACCTCCTCACATGACTCATGGTGCTGCCACTGACACAGACACACAATAGATTTTAAACCTGAAAATCCCCAGTATGACAGACACATTGGGGGTTGGGTTTAGAAAACACCTCCTCACCTCATGACTCATGGTGCCCCCCCAACAGCACACACACACAATGGGTTTTAAAAAAAAATATGTCCTCACTTGACCTCATGGTGCCCCCGCTGACACCTCCTCACATGATTCATGGTGCCACCACTGACAATTTAAGGCATTAAACACCTTACACAAATGACACATGGTGCATCAATGCACTCCTACACACCACACACACACATTTTGTTTTAAAAAAACCCTCCCCTCACTGACTCATGGTGCCCCACTGCCACCATGCGCAACAATGGGTTTTAAAAAATGAAAACACTTCCTGGCATGACACATGGTGCCCCAACCACACAGACACACACAACGGGTTCTAAACCTGAAAACCTCTTCTCACCTGACTCATGGTGCCCCCACTGACCCAGATGCACAATGGGTTTTAAACCTAAAAACACCTCCTCACATGACTCATGGTGCCCCCAATGACACAGACACACAATGGATTTTAAACTTGAAAATACCTCCTCACATGACTAATAGTGCCCCCAATGACACAGACACACAATGGGTTTTAAACTTGAAAATAACTTTTCAGATGACTCATAGTGACCTCACTGACACAGACACACAATGGGTTTTAATCTCTGACTAACAGTGCCCCCACTGATGCAGACACACACAATGGGTTTTAAACCTGAAAATACCTCCTTGCATGACTCATAGTTCCCCCAGTGACACAGATACACAATGGGTTTTAAACCTGAAAACACCTCCTTGCATGACTCATGGTGCCCCCACTGACACAGACACACAATTGGTTTTAAACCTGAAAATATCTCCTTGCATAACTCATGGTGCCCCCACTGACACAGACACACAGTGGGTTTTAAACCTGAAAATACCTACTTGAATGATTCATGGTGTCCCCAGTGACACAGATGCACAATGGGTTTTAAACCTGAAAATACCTCCTTGCATGACTTATGGTGCCCCCACTAACACAGACACAGAATGAGTTTTAAACTTGAAAACTTGAAAACACCTTCTCACATGACTCATAGTGCCTCCACTGACACAGACACACAGTTGGTTTTAAACCTGAAAACACCCCCTTGCATGACACATGGTGCTGTCACTGACACAGGCACACGATGGGTTTTAAACCTGAAAATACCTCCTCACATGACTCGTGGTGCTCCCACTGACACAGACAAACAATGGGGTTTAAACTTGAAAATACCTTTTCGTATGACTCGTAGTATACCCAGTGGCACAAATACACAATAGGTTTTAAACCCGAAAATACCTCCTCGTGTGGCTCATGGTGTCCCCAATGACACAGACACACAGTGGGTTTTAAACCTGAAAACACCTCCTCGCATGACTAATGGTGCTGTCACTGACACAGGCACGCAATAGGTTTTAAACCTGAAAATACCTGCTCGCATAACTCATAGTGTCCCCAGTGACACAGACACATTGGGTTTTAAGCCTGAAAACACCTCCTCACATGACTCATGGTGCCCCCAATGGCACAGACACACAATGGGTTTTAAACCTGAAAATATGTCCTCATGTGACTCATGGTGCCCCCGCTGACACAGGCACAAAATGGGTTTCAAACCAGAAAACACCTCCTCACATGACTCATGGTGCCTCCACTGATGCAGACACACAGTGGGTTTTAAACCTGAAAACACCTCCTCGCATGACTCATAGTGCCCCCACTGACACAGACACACAATGGGTTTTAAACCTGAAAACACCTCCTCATGACACATGGTGCCCCCACTGACACAGACACAAAATGGGTTTCAAACCTGAAAACCCCTACTGGCATTACTCATGGTGCCCCCACTGACACAGACACGCAGTGGGTTTTAAACCTGAAAATACCTCCTCATGCAACTCATGGTGCTGCTAATGACACAGACACAGAATGGATTTTAAACTTGAAAATACATCTTCGCATGACTGATAGTGTCCCCACTGACATAGACATGCAATGGGTTTTAAACCTGAAAACACCTCCTGGCATGACTCATGGTGCACCCAATGGCACAGACACACAGTGGGTTTTAAACCTGAAAATACCTCCTCACATAACTCATGGTGCAGCCAGTGGCACAGATACACAATGGGTTTTAAACCTGAGAACACCTCCTTACATGAATCATGGTGCCCCCGGTGAAACAGGCACTCAGTGGGTTTTAAACCAGAAAACACCTCCTTGCATGACTCATGGTGCCCCCACTGACATAGCTGCACAATGGGTTTTAAACCTGAAAATACCTCCTTGAATGACTCATGGTGCCCCCAGTGACACAGATACACAATGGATTTTAAACCTGAAAACACCTCCTCGCATGAATCATGGTGCCCCCAATGACACAGACACACACAACAGGTTCTAAACCTGAAAACCTCTTCTCACATGACTCATGGTGCCCCCACTGACCCAGATGCACAATGGGTTTTAAACCTGAAAAAACCTCCTCACGTGACTCATGGTGCCCCCAATGACATAGACACACAATGGATTTTAAACTTGAAAATACCTCCTCACATAAATTATGGGGACCCCAATGACACAGATACACAATGGGTTTTAAACTTTAAAATAACTCTTCAGATGACTCATGGTGACCTCACTGATACAGGCACACAATGGGTTTTAACCTGAAAATACCTCCTCACATGACTAATAGTGCCCCCACTGACGCAGACACACAGTGGGTTTTAAACCTGAAAATACCTCCTTGCATGACTCATGGTGCCCCCAGTGACACAGATACACAATGGGTTTTAAACCTGAAAATACCTTCTTGCATAACTCATGGTGCCCCCACTGACACAGGCACACAATTGATTTTAAACCTGAAAACACTTCCTCACATGACTCATGGTGTTCCCACTGACACAGAAACGCAATGGGTTTTAAACTTGAAAACATCTTCTCACATGACTCATGGTGTCCCCACTGACACAGACACACAATGGGTTTTAAACCTGAAAACACCTCCTCGCATGACTCATGGTGCCCCCACTGACACAGACACACAATGGTTTTTAAACCTGAAAATATCTCCTTGCATGACTCATGGTGCCCCCGCTGACACAGACACACAATGGGTTTTAAACCTGAAAATACCTACTTGAATGATTCATGGTGCCCCCAGTAACACAGATGCACAATGGGTTTTAAACCTGAAAATACCTCCATGACTTATGGTGCCCCCACTAACACAGACACAGAATGAGTTTTAAACTTGAAAACTTGAAAACACCTTCTCACATGACTCATAGTGCCTCCACTGACACAGACACACAGTTGGTTTTAAACCTGTAAACACCTCCTCGCATGACACATGGTGCTGTCACTGACAAAGGCACACAATGGGTTTTAAACCTGAAAATACCTCCTCACATGACTCGTGGTGCCCCCACTGACACAGACAAACAATGGGGTTTAAAATTGAAAATACCTCCTTACATGACTCATAGTGTCCCAAGTGACACAGATGCACTGTCAGTAAACAGAGTTGTAGGACTGTATTAATCAATATATGTTACAGTTTGAATGATAATGGAATTAAAATAGGTAAAGTTTGTGCAATAATTACTTTCTCTTTCTTTGTAGATATCTGACATAATGCAAGTGTTTATGTTAATGCTTAAGTTGAGTGATTATACCAGTAACATGTACAGGGTTCTATAATGTTTCATGGGTTGGAAACCAAGCATTCTAGATTAAAAAAAAAAGATTTTAAATTTTGATTTAAAAATACTGGTAGTTAGCATTAAGGATTAATGCTCTAAAATGTTAACAATTTTTTTTTTTTTTTTAGTATTTCACAATGTGTGGTTTGAATCCTTCTACCTTTGTTTACCTACTGTGTGCTGCAAGCAAGTCGCTTAACCAAGCTTGGCTCATAAGTTATCACTGAAATGGAACACTTGTATTCCACGGGTTTTCCTGGTTGGCTCAAGATGTCACTGTTGAAAGTGACACCCCGACTCCATCTGCAAAATGGAAAAAAAAGTCGCTTAACCAAGCTTGGCTCATAAGTTATCACTGAAATGGAACACTTGTATTCCACGGGTTTTCCTGGTTGGCTCAAGATGTCATTGTTGAAAGTGACACCCCGACTCCATCTGCAAAATGGAAAAAAAAGGTTGAGGATGGATGGATGCAAACTTCAGTACTGTGAAACAGAATTAGTATGTTACTGAAAATGTTTTACTCTTTTGTTTTTCTGGGAACTGCAATAAAAAAAGAAAATGTTTTATGTGCATGCATGGATATAGATGTTTACAATATATATATTATTCTTGAAATTATTTATTACATGTCCACGGGGGGGGGGTAACTGTCACTAAAGAATTCAGTCATAATTCAGGTACTGTAATTACTGACCCAGGAGATTGTCATGTAGACAAGAGCCACATGCAATATAATTAGATGTAATAATTTTGTAAAGTAAGAACTACAGATATTGATATTAACTATGGGAATATGCATATTCTAGGTAGCATCACGATAGGCATAGTATTGAATGACACAAGGCAAAGTTAGGCTGTATAAATATGCCAAAGTTTAAATACTAGGTTGAAAAATGTAATAAAACATCAGCAGAAATATGAATCTAAGAGGTCTAAGTTTATAAAGAGTAAAATAAAAGTGTTTTAACAAGCAACTCTGTAGTGAAAATTCGCACAGAATATAGTTACTACCTACTCCTGCTTTGAGCATATACCAAGAAAGCCGTGAATTATTTTATTTATTTATTTTATTTTACAATTTGTTGACTGGGTGGGTGGGCTGGTCAACTAATCCCTTTTCAGACACAACCCAGGTACAACAGTTCAGTTAAAAATAGTTCACAGTAGTATAATAAAGAAGTATAATGCAGTCACAAGAAAGACTGTATAGTAAAAAAAGAAATTATACAAAAGTTGCATTGAAAAAATAGTTTACCTGAATAAGATACTGAATCTGATCAGAAGAAACTGATTGCATGAAGAAAATAGCCAGTTATTGGTGCACTATCATTTCTATCAGAAAAAAAATAGCTGTAATAATTTTTGGACAGATTTTTGCCGACTGATGAATGAGCTATCCCACCTCCTTAGATTTTCTTGTTCTAGTCTCCCTGGGTAGGGATGGGAGATATTTTGTAAGAGAGAAGTGGAGGGTAGACCATGGGAATGAATTTTAATTGATACCGGGGCATCAGTCACCGGATGTAGACTGCCCTGAGATAAAGCTGAAAAAGTAAGTATTTCAGGAGGCTTTAAGTCTTGAACCTCTGGTACACCGAAGGAAAAACAAAAAGTGATGGTCTAGACTCAATGGCCAAAAGAGAGGAACAGGCAGAGAGTCAAAATGTTTTTTTTTTATTTTATATAAATTCACATTCTTTCTTACCGTCTAGAGAATGGTTGTCCTGGATAAATGAGGAATAGTGGCAGGTCTGATTAATCAGATCCTGTTTAAAGACAGGTCTGCTTGTATATGCACAATGATAGGCATTATTGATTCTGAAATGTCTTCACAAGATCAGTAGGTACAGCAAAACCACACATGCACCTTCTCCAGATTTACATAAAAGGGAAGTATGTGCGGAACTTGGGAATGATTACCTGATGTCTGTGCATGATAAAGACAGACGATGAGTTAGTCTAAGACCTTGTGCCAGTGAAAGTTGGAGAGTTGTCACCATTCCAGAGACATTATGAAATTTTAGCCAAAGCTGAGCTTGATATGAAACAATCCATCAGTGACTGTGGACAACAGACAGTATTTTTGTTATTTGTGGCTAAAGTTAAGCCTGAACAGATACACCAAGACAAACTATTACATTGCTAGGACATCAAAAATTACGAAGTTTATATTTATGTTTACAGTACAAGCAAAGTAGTAGATTAATTTTATTTTAATGATTTGTAATAGGTTCATAGGTAGGTACTAGGCTATTGGCCCTAGGGCCTATATAAGCCTACCCAAAAAGGTACCCTGGATTTCGCCACCCAAGAAAATTATTTTCCTGTGGCCCTGTTGAACAGAGCCACAGAGGTGATCCCCGGGGTGAATTTCCTATTTCCCATCCAGTTATCAAGATTTTTCTTGGAGTGCTGATGAGGAGCTTTATTTGATATAGATAGGTAGTTTGTTCCAGAGTATGGGAAGTCTCTGAGACAGAAATCTATCCCTCCAGCATGTTCTGTTTATTGTGGTGACAAGGTTAAGGTCCCTAGAGCATGTAGCTTGGAGAGATTGGGATTTATTTAAATGGAGCATGTTCAACAGCTCTGGGTTTGACATAGCTTTGTATGTTAGGCAGAGATCACCTCTGAGTAGGCGATATGCAATGGAGTAAAGCTGAAGTTTTTTGAGACAGTCTGCATAGGGCATCTGTTTGAGGCCAGTAATCCTCTTTGTGAGGTATTTCTGCAGCCTTTCCAGTTGTTGTAGATGTCTTGTGAGGTACATACCAAAACGGGCGTTGTACTCTATAATGGATCTAATGAGTGATGAGTAGAGGGGAACAATGACCTCTTTTTTCCTGGATGAGAAACCTTTTATGATGAGGTGTGCCACGTAGAAGAATCTCCTGACTACTGTGGCAATGTGATTATCAAAGGAGAGACTACTGTCCACCTGTGTCCCAAGGTCTCTTATACTTTCGGTGTTAAGTAGACTACCACCTATGTGGTAGTTCATGGGTACAGAGTTTTTACCAAAGGGGATGTCAATGCACTTTTTGACATTGAGCTTGAGGCCATGGCTTTGACACCAGGCATCTGTCTCAGTGAGGCCCTTTTGTAGAATATCCACATCATTAGGAGTTTCCATTATGGCTCTTAGTTTGCAGTCATCTGCCAACTTCATTAGCCAAAGACCTTCTGTGTTAGCCTGTACTTCAGAGAAATAGATACCAAACAGGAGAGGACCCAGGACTGAACCCTGTGGTACTTCACTTGTCACTGGTCTGAAGTTGGATTTGCAGTCTGCTACTTTCACAGTGTGGGTTCTGTCAGTGAGCCAGCTGGTAACCCATCTTGTAACATAGGGATTTATACATAGTTTAGTGAGTTTATCTATAATTCCAGAGTGGGGGATGGTGTTGAAAGCCTTGGCGAGATCTAGATAGGCTGTGTGAACCACCTTACCCTCGTCTATGGCTTTGGTGACTGCTTCAAAGAAATCTATCAGGTTTAGGAGACATGATCTGCCTTTTACAAACCCGAAGTGGGTGGGGTCCAGAGTTTGGAGATTACCAATGTCTTTGTTTATAAGTTCCATGATGATACGTTCCATGGCCTTGCAGACCAGGCTCGTCAGGCTAATGGGGCAGTAGTTCCCAGGGTCCGTGGTGGCTCCCCCTTTGTGGGGTGGGATAACCGTCACTGTGCGCCATTCAGTGGGCACAAAGCCTGAGCTGAGGCTATGATTGAACATGGTACTTAGATGGGGTGTCAGTTCATTCTGTAGTTCATGTAGAACGCAGCCTGGGATGTTGTCAGGTCCCATGGATGCTGTGTTCTTGGCTTTGGAGAGTGTGTTTTTTACCTATGCAGCTGTGATTACAGGAACTTTGCATTCGTCTGGTATAAAGATGGGCCCTTTAGGGGGTGAAAGGGGGGTAAAGTTAGCACTGAAACTATCTGCCAGGATGTTGGCAATATCAGTTGGTTCTGTATATTTAGTGCCATTGTGCTGTAATTCAGAGCAGATCTGAGTGTTGCCATTGAGATTCTTGACATAGCTATATAATGCTTTATGGTTGTCTTTAGAATCAGTGGCGATTTTGCTTTCATAACTAGCTTTGGAGGATTTTATGAGGGATCTAAGCTTCTTACTGAGGCTGACCAGGGAGTTCCTTCAGTCATGGGATTTTGCTCTTTTTTTGCAAGAGTTTCTTTCTTCTGTTGTAGTGTTTGTTTATGGCAGAGGACCACCAGATTGGCTTCCTTTTTTTGGAGGATAGCATCTTGGTTCTGTTAGGGATAGCATGATCCATGCACTCATGTAAGTGCTTATAAAGTGCATTTGTGTAGGATTCAACAGTCGTACTTCTATTTTCCGTCTGCATGGGTGTCGTGAAGTTTGCCACTTCTGTCTTGAGAAGCGTGAATTTGGGTTTGGTGGCGGTGGTTTCCCTAATGGGGGGTGGGGGTGTGATGTGGATGTCTAGGGTGATTAGCTTGTGGTCGGATCTGACAATGAGGATGTGACCTCTGATGTGGAACACCGGTCGCCCATGTTGGTAATGACCAGGTCTAGGATATTGCTGTCCCTGGTGAAGGTGTGGATAAGTTGATCCAAGGCATTGGAATTTATGAATTCCAGAAATCGTTGAGCAAAAGAGATGGTACATGAGTAGTTTTCCCAGTTAATGTTGGGCTAGTTGAAATCACCCATTATTAGGGTGTTGGGTTGCACCCTAATATTTTCCAGTGTATCAAGAAATGAGGAGTGGGAATCCTGGGGCATGGTGGGGGATCTGTAGCAAGCTACAATCTGGATTGCGGTCTTGCCCAGAGTTAGTTGCACTTGGATAATCTCGGATGCATTATGCTGAGCAACTATCCTGGAGGTGTGGATATCCTTAACGAATATGGACACGCCTCCGCCTTTAGTGTTTCAGTCCAGGTTAGGTGGCCGAAAGGTGTGGTATGAATTATAGCCTGGTAATGCAGGGGGTGCTATCTGTAGCCTTGAACCAGGTCTCTGTCTCTGTCACTGCACAGATGTCGATGTTCTCCATTTTAAGGAGTGCCTCTAGTGAGTGCATTTTGAGGTTTAGACTTCTAGCATTGAGTACCATTACCCTCAGATTTTGCTTGCTTGTACCTGTTATGGCGGTGAATTTGTTATTTGAACCTTGCCTAAAAAAGGCACTATAGGTGTGGCAAGAGCCTTAGCCAGTATCTGGAATCCCAAGGGTGACAGGTGCAGGCCATCTCTGGAAAAGCATTGTGGTCTGTCAATCATGTCATTCCAGGCACACAGATACTAGATTCCCTTAGAATGACACCAGAAGCTTAGCCATTTGTTGAAGTCAGTCATTTTGTCCTTGTACTGTGGTATCATTGTGGGTGATGGCAGGATGCTACTCAGGGCTAGGGTCATACCTGCCTAGGCTGCAAGATCAGAAAGCTCCCCCATGTCTGTTTTCATGTAGTCCAGGGAGGTACGTCTCAGGTCATTCACACCAACATGGACAATGACATACTCATATTTGTACTTGTTGTGGAGTGAACTGAGTGCATGCGTTATGTGGCGGATCCTGACACCTGACAGGCAACTGACAGTAACTTTCTCCTTGTTTAGCCTGGTGAGTGGAACATCAGTGTGCCTGACTATGGAGTCACCTATGACTAGAGTTTTGGGTACGTTGATATGCCTTATGGGCTGTGGTTGAGTGGCACACTGAGTTTGTGGGCTATGTGTCATTTGGATTGTGTTAGGAGGTGGAGGTTGCTTACGTTTCTGCTTTGGAGGTCTCTGTTGCTTGAGCAGATTTTTAATGAGAGCCTTCGCAAATGTAGGTGTGTGTTTTGTGTTTCTATGTGTCTGCTTTGGTGGTGTAGGTTTTGAGGGACTATGTGATGAGTGTGGTGTGGTGCAAGTGTTTACCTTCTCCTTTTGACTGTCTAGTCCAATCTTGGGTGAAGAGAGCTTTGCTTCCAGTTTGACTTTATAAGTTCATCTCTCACAGGTTGAAGTGTTGGGTGGTAGAAGGAGAGGGTTGTCTGTGTACATGAGGCAATTGCTGCATTGCCCCAAGATGCCCAGATTCATCAGGTAGATAGGAGAAAACACCGGGAGCTGACCCTTAGACATGCCTGGATAGGTGCTTATTTATAGGTTCATAGGTAAGTACTAGGCTATCTGCCCGAGAACATATGTAAGCCTAGCCAGAATGTGTTGGCTTTCGCCACCCCCTTAGATTAGTTCCCTGTGTCTCTGTCCAGCAGAGCCATTAGTTCCCTGTGCCTCTGTCCAGCAGAGCCACTGCATTGATCCCCGGGGTAAATTTTCTGTTTCTCATCCACTCATCAAGGTTTCTCTTGAAGAGTGTTAGTAAGGGGCTCTGCCTAATGTAGATTGGAATCCTGTTCCAAAGCATGGGGAGTCTCTGGGACAGGAATCTATCCCTCCTGCAAGCCCTATTTATTGTTATGGTGAGGTTTAGATACCTAGAGCGTGTGGATGTCAGGGATTTGTTTTTTTTTTAGGTGGAGCATGTCCATCAATTCTGGATTGGACATGACCTTATATGTCAGGCAGAGATCACCTCTGAGTAGGCGGCATGCAACCGAGTACAGCTGGACTTTCTTCAGTCGGGCTGCATAAGGCATCTGTTTGAGGCCAGTAATCCTGTTGGTGAGGTACTTCTATGATCTTTCCAGCTGTTGCAGGTGTCTTGTAATGTACATCCCAAATGGGGCATTGTACTCTATGATGGGTCTGATGAGTGATGAGTAGAGGGGCACAATAACCTCTTTTGTTCTAGATGCGAACCCTTTTGTGATTAGGTGGGCCACACAGAAGGATTTTCTAACCACCTTGGCAATATGAGTATCAAAGGAGAGATTACTATCTACTTGGGTCCCCAGATCCCTTATTTCATTTTCTGTATTTAGGGGACTACCACGTATGTGGTAGTTTGCAGCTACTTTGTTTTTTCCAAAGGGGATGACTATGCACCTTTTGGCATTTAGCTTGAGGCCATGATTTTGACACCAGGTATCCATCTCAGTGAGACCCTTCTGGAGGATATCTGTATCAGCTGGAGAGTCAGTTATGGCCCCCAGTTTGCAGTCATCTGTGAACTTAGTCAGCCATAGTCCTCCTGTGCTTGCCTGTACCTCTGAGAAGTATATACCGAATAGGAGGGGTCCAGGACTGAGCCCTGGGGGATGCCACTTGTAACTGGTTTAGATTCGGACCTAGAGCCTGCAACTCTCGCCATGTGGGTTCTATCCATGAGCCAATCGGCAACCCATCTTGTGACATAGTGGTTTATGTTCAGGTTGGTGAGCTTGTCTATAATACCAGAATGGGGAATGGTGTTGAAAACCTTTGCGAGGTCTAGGTAGGCTGTGTGGACCTCCTTTCCCTTGTCTAAAGCTTTGGTAACTGTCTCAAAGAAGTCCACCAGGTTTAGGAGGCATGATCTGCCCTTAACAAAGCCAAACTGGGAAGGGTCCAATGTTTGGAGGTTCCCAATGTCTCTGTCAATGAGTTCCATGATGATGCACTCCACAGCCTTGCAGATCAGGCTAGTCAGGCTTTTAGGGTGATAGTTCCCAGGGCCTGTTGTGGCTCCACTTTTGTGGAGCGGGATAACTGTTGCTGTGTGCCACTCTATGGGTACGTAGCCTGTAGAGAGGCTGAGTTTGAAAAGTGTGTTTAGGTGAGGGGTTAATTCATTTTGGAGTTTGTGTAAGACACAGCCTGGGACTCCATCCGGTCCCATTCAATCTGTGTTTTTGGCTTTGGGTAGGGCTGTTTTAACCTGTGTGTCAGTGATTGCCGGGGCTCTACATTCTCCTGGTATGGTTATGAGCCCTTTAGGGGGTAAGAGGGGGTTGAAGTTTGCACTAAACTTGTCTGCCAGAATGTTGGCAATATCAGTTGGTTCAGTGTATTTTGTGCCATTCTGCATTAACTCAGAGCAGATCTGAGAGTTTCCGCTTGGGTTCCTGACATAGCTAAAGAACGTTTTGTGGTTATCTTTGGAGTCCTTGGCAATTTTTCTTTCAAAGCTAGCTTTGGATGATTTTATGAGGGATCGTAGTTTCTTGCTGATACTGATCAGAGATGTCTTTTCTTCTTGGGATTTTACTCTTTTCTGTACTAGTTTCCTCCTTCTATTGTATAGCTTGTTTATGGCAGGGGTCCACCAGACTGGTTTCCTTTTCTTGGAGGAGTGAGTCTTGGTTTTGCTTGGGATAGCATGATCCATGCATTCTTGCAGGTGCTCATAGAGTGCCTTTGTAAGGAATTCAGCAGCTTGGACAGCGTTGTCCTTTTACATGGGGGCTGTGAACCTTTCCACCTCGGTCTTAAGTAATGTGAAGTTTGCTTTTTAAAAGTTTTTCACAGTGGTTTTCTTGATTGCGGGTGGGGATGGAATGTGGGTATCCAGAGTGATTAGTCTATGGTCTGATCTAACCAGCGACGGGTTGAACTCCAGTGTAGAATACCGGTTGCCCATGTTGGTGATGACCAGGTCCAATATGTTGTCACCTCTGGTGGAGGTGTTGACCAGTTGATCCAAGGCGTTCGAGTTTATAAATTTTAGGAAGCGTTGGGCAAGGGAGTTACTACTTGAATAGTTCTCCCAGTTAATGTTTGGGTAATTGAAATCACCCAATATTAGGGCGTTTGGTAGGACCTTCATATTTTCCAGTGTCTCCAGAAACACGGAATGGGGGTCCTGGGTCATGGTGGGTGATCTGTAGCAAGCTAAAATTTGAATTGCAGTTTTACCCATTGTTAATTGCACATGGATGATCTCTGAGGCATTATGCTGCGCCACTTACCTGAAGGTGTGGGTATCCTTGATGAATATGGATACACCCCCGCCGTTTGTGTTTCAGTCCGGGTTCTGTTCTGTGGCCGAAACATATGGTATGAGTTATAGCCTGGTAGTGCTGGGGGGGCTCTCTGGAGCCTTAAAACAGGTTTCTGTTACTGCACAGATATCAATGTTCTCCATACTGAGGAGTGCCTTGAGTGCATGCATTTTGAGGTTTAGACTTCTGGCGTTGAGTAGCATTACCCTTAGTTTTTGGTTACTTGTGCTATTTACGGTGGTGGGTTTGTCTTTTGAGCCTTGCCTAAAAAAGGCACTATGGAGGCGGCAAAAGTCTTGGCCAGTATTTGAAAGCCTAAAGGTGACAGGTGCAAGCAATCTCTTGCGAAGCAACGTGGCTTGTTGATCATGTCATCCCAGGTGGACAGATACTGGATCCCCTATGAATGACACCAGAAACTTAGCCAATTGGTGAAATTGATAATTTTTTCTTTATACTGTGGCATCATTCTTGGTGAGGGCAGGATTCTACTCAAGTCAGGGTCATACCGGCCTGGGCTACATGATCAGAGAGCTCTTCCATGTCTCTTTTTCTGTAGTCCAGGGAGGTACATCTCAGGTCATTCACACCAACATGGACAATGACAGAGTCGTATTTGTACTTGTTCTGGAGCGACCGGAGTACTTGTGTTATGTGCCTGACAGGCAGCTAACTGTAACCTTCTCCTTGTCCAGCCTATTTAGTGGGACATCAGTGTGCCTGATTATAGAGTCGCCTATTATTAGTGCGTTGGGTATGTTATTTTGCCTTAAGGGCTGTGATTGCATGGCACACTGATTATGTGAAATATGTGTTTCATGGTTTGTGATGGTGTGTGGAGGTTGCTTGGGGTGTCTGCTTTGGAGGTCTCTGTTGCTTTTGCAAATTTTTATTTAGAGCCTCCGAGTATGTTTTCATGTATTTATGTGTGTTATTTGCTGGTGTTGGTTTAGTAGGTCTATGTGAGACTGGTGGTGTGTTGCAAGTATTTTCCTTCTCCTCTTGACGGTTAGTTCCAGTCTTGGGTTGTGAGAGCTTTGCCTCCAGTCTGGCTGTAAAATTGCATCTCTTGCATATGTTAGTGTTTGGTGGTAGGAGGAGAGGGTTGTCTGTGTACATGAGGCAGTTGTAACATTGCCTCAAAATGCCCAGATTCACCAGTTGGACTGGAGAGTACACCTGAAACTGCCCTTTGGACATGCCTAAATAGGTAAAGTGAGCTGTTTTACTGATTGGCTGGTAGGGACGAATAGAGAGCCTTGTCCTTCTGGACAGTATAGGGGGGTCTAGTGCTATGGTTAATTAGTGTTTGCTATGAACCTATACATTTTGAGCAAGTGCTGGGCTGTGAAATTAATGGTTTGAGTGCTTAAGTTGAAAGTTTGTTTAGTTCCAAGGGAAAAATTGAAGAGTAGACTTCTTGGAGGCAGGAATAGTTTAACCCTAGCTAACAGGCACTGTCCAGCGCACAAAACTATGCAAATGCAGTTTTTATAGCAGGGAAATGAAAGAGATAGAAATTAGCCCCAAATGGCCAATAAACTACTAACTTTTGGGCTGAAACCACTCCTGCAGGGACAGATAGGCTGCTCAAAGCTCAACTCTCTCACAGGTGAACAGAGAAACTTCCTTCTATCCAAGTAAGGTATGGGCAACACAGAAACTTGTAACACAGCCCTGATTTCAGTACTAACTTGAAAACAGGGCTATACTAGTTCAGAAAGGTGGGAAACAAGTATATATATATATATATATATATATATATTGTTGTTTTTTTTCAGAAAATAAAGCAGATGCAATAAAAAAAAACACTTTAACTGCACAGAAATGGCTATCGCACTTTAGTGTGCAGCCTACAACAGTTAAACAGATTATTTAAAGACAAAAATGACTTAGTTCAAGTGCAGGCAGCAAATAAGTACAATATGTAGCAGAAACAAGCTTTTTAAATCACAGAAACACTAAAAAATGGCGTTTAGGCGGAATTAGTTAAAGACAGCAAGAAAATGCAGAAAAATGATACTTAATCACTCCAAATTATCTCTTTTGTCTCTTTGCTGCTGTAGAACTCTGCAGGACACCTGGCAGGCACTCGCTGAGCTGAATACAAGCGCAAAAAAAAAAAACGTGCAAATGTGGTTTTTATAGCAGGGAAATGAAAGAGATAGAAATTAGCCCAAAATGGCCAATAAACTACTAACTTCTGGGCTACAGCAAACAAGGCACACAAATTTCCGAAAGAAACAGTTCAAATAAGCAGGCACAATAAGCCTTTAACCAGAAATTCCCAGCTCAGAAGGGCAGGATCTAGCCTCTCCTCCCACAAGAGTGCAGACCACAAACCTTCTTAATGTAAAATAACTGGCCTGAAGCCTAAGTGCTTAAACCAGAACTAATGCACTTTTAGAATAACAGACACTGAGCCTTCAATCAGCAATTCCCAGCTTAGAAGGATGTAAGCTACCTATCCTGCCACAACAATGCAGTCCACAAACCTTCTTAATGTAAAACAACTGGTCTGAAGCCCAAGTGCTTAAACCAAAAGGCTTAGAATAACAGTTACAATTTAATTAGGCTACTACCAAGCATTAATAAATGCAGCAGAATAAACACAATTGAGTACTTTTAAGAAGAAGCACAGGCAAAATAAGGTAATAAAGTGAGAAGAAACACAATTACAATAAAAGCAGATGAATAAAGTGCAATTATTTTTATAACAATAGAAAATGAGCAAACTGATTTAAACAAATTGCCCAATTAACCAGTAAAAAACTCAAAACTGAACCCTGTTCCAGCAGTCTTCAATCAGACAAGTTCTAACCGCACACTCCTGCCACTAGGGTGCAGGGGACCTTCTCCAAAAAAGATGGCCTGGATTAGTGCTCAAGTTATACAAACAAAGCTAGATTCAGCAGGCCTGAATCTAGTCTATGCTACAGCAGACAAGGTGCACCAATATCAGAAAAACAGTTCAAATAAGCAGGCACAGTAAGCCTTTGGCCAGAAACTCCCAGCTCAAAAGGGCAGAAACTAGCATCTCCTCCCACAAGAGTGCAGACCACAAACCTTCTTAATGTAAAATAACTGGCCTGGAGCCCAAGTGCTTAAACCAGAACTAATACACTTTTAGAATAACAGACACTGAGCCTTCAATCAGCAGTTCCCAACTTAGAAGGATGTAAGCTACCAGTCCTGCCACAACAGTGCAGACCACAAACCTTCCTAGTGTAAAACAACTGGTCTGAAGCCCAAGTGCTTTAACCAAAAGACTTAGAATAGCAGTTACAATTTAATCAGGCTACTACCAAGCAGTAATAAATGCAGCAGAATAAACACAATTGAGTACTTTTAAGAAGAGGCAAAAGCAAAATAAGGTAACAAAGTAGGAAGAAACACAAATACAGTAAAAGCAGGTAAAGTGCAAATTTGTTTTTTTTTTGTTTGTTTTTTATATAACAATGGAAAACAAGCAAACTGATTTAAACAAATTACCCGGTTAACCAGTAAATAACCTCAGAACTGAGCCCTGTTCCAGCAGTCTTCAATCAGACAAGTTCAGGGCCTAAGTGGGTATGCCTACTCAAATGTTCTCTCTGTATTAGGCAGGATGAGCTAATGACACTAGACTAGGATAGAGCTGGGATAGGGCTGAACAGATGGGAATGG
This sequence comes from Protopterus annectens, assembly GCF_019279795.1. Taxonomy (NCBI): domain Eukaryota; kingdom Metazoa; phylum Chordata; order Ceratodontiformes; family Protopteridae; genus Protopterus; species Protopterus annectens. The sequence continues at coordinate 399,877,698 of NC_056740.1, read as the reverse complement.
TAGGAGTGTCTGAAATCAAAATATGACCTCACTGTACTCGGGTGAGTAAACAAATGGGCCTGGGATAGGGCTGAACAGATGGGAATGGTAGGAGTGTCTGAAATCAAAATATGACCTCACTGTACTCGGGTGAGTAAACAAATGGGCCTGGGATAGGGCTGAACAGATGGGAATGGTAGGAGTGTCTGAAATCAAAATATGATCTCACTGTACTCGGGTGAGTAAACAAATGGGCCTGGGATAGGGCTGAACAGATGGGAATGGTAGGAGTGTCTGAAATCAAACTATGATCTCACTGTACTCGGGTGAGTAAACAAATGGGCCTGGGATAGGGCTGAACAGATGGGAATGGTAGGAGTGTCTGAAATCAAAATATGATCTCACTGTACTCGGGTGAGTAAACAAATGGGCCTGGGACGGGGCTGAACAGATGGGAATGGTAGGAGTGTCTGAAGTCTAAATATGATCTCACTGTACTCGGGTGAGTAAACAAATGGGCCTGGGATAGGGCTGAACAGATGGGAATGGTAGAAGTGTCTGAAATCAAAATATGACCTCACTGTACTCGGGTGAGTAAACAAATGGGCCTGGGATAGGACTGAACAGATGGGAATGGTAGGAGTGTCTGAAATCAAAATATGACCTCACTGTACTCGGGTGAGTAAACAAATGGGCCTGGGATAGACCTGAACAGATGGGAATGGTAGGAGTGTCTGAAATCAAAATATGATCTCACTGTACTCGGGTGAGTAAACAAATGGGCCTGGGATAGGGCTGAACAGATGGGACTGGTAGGAGTGTCTGAAATCAAAATATGACCTCACTGTACTCGGGTGAGTAAACAAATGGGCCTGGGATAGGGCTGAACAGATGGGACTGGTAGGAGTGTCTGAAATCAAAATATGATCTCACTGTACTCGGGTGAGTAAACAAATGGGCCTGGGATAGGGCTGAACAGATGGGAGTGGTAGGAGTGTCTGAAATCAAAATATGACCTCACTGTACTCGGGTGAGTAAGCAAATGGGCCTGGGATAGGGCTGAACAGATGGGAATGGTAGGAGTGTCTGAAATCAAAATATGATCTCACTGTACTCGGTTGAGTGAGCAAATGAGATGGGCCCAGGAGGAGTGTTCAAACACAAATTTACAGGAGGGGCGGTCAATTCCAAAGCCACCAAGATTAATACCACAACAAGAGCAGGGAGGATGGGTGGGGAAAACTAACTGCAGACACAGTGAGAATTACAGTTTTCAGTGAAAAATAAGCAGATAAATGCAGTACTATTTCTTACACAATATTCAATGAAACAATAAAACAGAAAAAATGCAGTATTATCTTATAACACTGCAAGTTTGTACATATTTCAGCTTGCAGTAAAGTTGTTGTAGCTCAAGCATGCAACTATTCTGCAGAAATAATTTCAGAGTTAAGGGACTATGACTTCAAAGCACAGAGAAGCCCTCTAGTTTAAGACTTTTAAATCGAATATCAATGAAGTGAGAAGAATAATCCAACTAACTGCAGACACAGAGAGAACTATAATTTTCAGTGAACAAACTAGCAGATTAATGCAGTACTATTTTAACATAATATTCAATGAAACAATAAAACAGAAAAAAATGCAGTACTTTCTTATAACACTGCACCTTTGTACTTATTTCAGCTTGTAATAAAGTTGTTGCAGCTCAAGTATGCAACTATTTATTAAGTACTAAAAACTGTTTTCCTCTAGACAAGTGAGGAAAGTTGAGTGCTGTAGTAAGCTGTAGCTTATTTAGTACTTACAATGAGTTCTGAACAAGTGCTGAACTCAAAGAAACAGATTTGAATGCTAAAACTAAAAAATGGTTAGTTCTAAGGGAAAATTTCAAGAGCAGACTTTATGGCGGCAGGAATAGTTTAACTCTAGCTAAGCAGCGATGCATAAAGTGTATTTTTTTTAAATGTAACAGTAGCAATTAGGGTTGCCACCCCTCCGTTTTTTTCCGGACTATCCGGAAATCAAACTGATTCTCTGGTAGTCTGGAAAACACTGTACAAACTCCGGTATTCTGTTTCAAAAAGGAAACAGACTGTTGGAGTTTGTAAAACAGCTGATTTACTATGCTTTTTTTTACAGAAAAGCATAGTAAATCAGCCGAAAGCAGGCAGCAGGAATGGGAAAAGAGGGCGTTCTCATCTAGTGATGTCACCGTGACATCACAAAACAGGTGGGGTGTGGGTGGGGAGGGGTGGGATGGGCGTGGTTACTGATGACGCTAACAATGTGGCTTTACTCCGGTTTTAGCCACAATGAAATGTGGCAACCCTAGTAGCAATGAGCAAACTGATTTAAACAAATTAACCAATTAGCCAATAAAAAACTAAAAACTGAGAAGATTCCAGGTTTGACTCCTAGCTAACTAATGAGTATCAGTCTGACTCACAGAGAATTAGCTCTCTTGTACTAAGTGGTAACATTCAAACAGTGACATTTTATTTGAATAGCACGTGTCAAGGAAACTACAGACAAGTATTTAATATGCGGATTAGGCAGTTCACAAGGACTGCATGCAGAGGCATAAAGTGTCACGCCACAAAGTTGAAAATAATGTGTCAGAGACAGGTGTGGCATGAATGACACTTTATGCCTCTGCATCCAAAGTGATGGTCACAGAGGAAATAGGGGACACTTGGTGGTCATAATTTTAGTTTAAAATGATAGTGACTTAGAGATCAACTCATATATTAAAATAGATTTGGTGACTTTCTTCCCTTGTATCAGTGGTTTTAATAACCTTGCTGGATTCAACAAAGCAATATGATTTTATTCTATTAAACCAAATATATCTATTTAAATGCTTGGTATAATACATTTAGCTTAAATGGAAATTAAATATTCAGCTGAACCGAGACATTATCACATAGTATGTACAGTGTGGGTATAATTAATGAAGAATTTTACAGACTAGCATCGCAGCTGTCATTATCAGGGCATCACTTTGCATGAAAAATAAAGTGGCACGTTTACTGTGACACGTTCAGCAGGATAAATTATATGATTACCTGAGGTAGCAAAAGTTCCTTAAAGATGTAATAAATCATATTTCATTTCTTATGGTCTGTAACACTTTACAAAATAATGCATATATTACTGAATAGTTATGGTCCATGAAACACTGACAGAGTTTTACAAATTTTGTAAGAAAGAGTTATATCCAAAGCCATCTGAGATAGTAACAGAAGATATAACTGTTTATGATTTTTTACATCTGATTTCTCCAGAGCCTTGATCTTTAGTGACTAGTGGCTGCTACGTATGAACATGGAATTAACTAGTAAAAGACATAGGACTTCGTATAGAGAACTATGAATTAATATATTTGATTATGAGTAGCTATATTCAAAAAAGAGAAATAACTTGAGTTATGGGTTAGTAAAACAGCAATTTAATATGGGTTTATCAAAAATAAGATATTTTGTAGTATTCTTTTTTAGTATAAAAAGATAGTTATGCAGATCATTTCAGTATTTTAGAAATGTTTATTTTGTTGATAGGATTTACATTAGCTATAAATACTGCGTTATCATATGCAGTCAAGCAAACCGAAACTAAAACAAAGGCTATACACACAGTTATGATTTGCATATTACCTGATGACATAAATCAGAATCTTCAGATGGTACATATCCCAGACTATTAATATATTAGTATGGTTCTGAGTAATAAGATTTGACCTTTCATATGTGCATGTCTGAACGACAACATTTTTCTGATAAAATTTTCTGATGTGAGAGTTCATATTTAACAAATACACTTTGATGTATATAAAAACATGGTCTGATATTTGACATCTGACATTTGAAATAAAGTTGCTGCTTTTACTCAAGAATCTTCTGACCGTACTGATCATCCAGTACAAATACCCCACCGTAAGTTATACGATTCATCCATGAGCAGTCGATTTCTACAAAATGTAGAGACAATGTGGTCTTCAAACGTGAAGAATTTGATTGTAACCACAAACAGGACAACTGAATTTATATACAATTATTTTAAATGTCACGTTTGTTCTGGATTAATTGGCATTGTACTACACTTTCAGAGAGCGAACAGAAGTTTTGTATGTACCTCTCATTTGAATGCCATTCATTCAGGAGGCTTTGTGAATTCGAATCAGACAGGGAGAACCCCTAATCCACAGCAACTTTTTAAAAGGTTATCTGGAGAAACAGAAGTCTGGAATTCATACAAATCATTCATTTTATTTTGCCAAGGGGACTTCTGGACTCTTCCACAGTTTTATGATGCCAAAAACCCCTACAAACATCATAAGACAGTGATGGCACTGATGGATTTACAAGAAGAAGAAACTGAAGGGAAAATTAATGTCTCTTGGTTGATGCCAGTCTCCACAGCACGGCAGAAATTAAATCATACCCAGACCCTGGAGAAGGGGCTTGGTGAACCAGAAACAAACAAATTAAATTGTTCCTCCCAGCCAATAGCAGATTGTCTGTATTAATTACAGTAAACTTAAACTTGGATTACATCTGAAACAAATGTTAAGTCTGTCTATAAGGTCTGAACTCCCCAACTTTGCATGCACCATTTTAAGTATTCATTTGTTTGTTTATGTATTTATTTAGGTGTGTTTACCGGGGTGGTGCACTGATCTCAATGAAACAATTTGATTACAGCCACAGGGAAAAAAATTACAGAAGAGGAAAATCTAACAGAAAACTGTTCTGACACACCTTCACCCAGAAAAGAAAACAATAATTTATACAGGCTTCACCTAGAAAAGAGAACACTAATTTATACAGGCTTCACCTAGAAAAGAGAACACTAATTTATACAGGCTTCACCTAGAAAAGAGAACAATGAATTTTACAGTATTTGCAAATAAGAGTTGCAGCTAAGGGTTGCTTACATTCAACTCGTGCAGACAAGTTAATTAGATGGTATATGCATAATAGCTGCAAGAAGAGGGGAATCTATCTATCAGTCTATCTGTCTATCTGTGTTTGCCTGATTGCTTGTTTATTTATTTCTGCTATCTGAGAATGTCCAGTTATATAATAACCCATCTATAGTGGAGGCCCAGGCAAAAAAAACCTCAGAAGTATGTGTTAAAATACTGTGACAATAAAAAGTTGATTGAAGAAAGAGTGTTGTGTAATACAAAAATATATAGTTATACAGTGATAGAGCTAAATCAGCTATAGTATTTTTAGTATTTTTTCACTGTGTCTGCATCCATAGACAATATAATAAAAATCACAATGGATAATGCATTCATATCTTGAATACTTTTGATTGTAGAGCATTATAAAGCAATTAGGAGATCTACAGAGCATGAAATGAACTGAAATAAGTAAAACTGAAATCAGAGAATAAATGTCTTGCAGAAAATTTACATATGTCTTAGCACTGGTATAGTATTTATTTTTTGAAGAATGCAGACATGGTTATCAAAGTTCAGTCATTCGGTTGAGCCCGACCTTTCATAATCTCAATGACTTTAGCGCAGTAGGGCTATTTGTTAGGAAGTGCTTCTTTAAGTTTTTGCAAATTGATTTATGTTTTTTACTTCTGCCACCTACTTCTTTTGCATTTATTTTTCCCAACATCTGTATCTTCTCCAGTATGTCCTGTCATCATATTCTGTGGCAAAAGTATCTGAGTTTCAGTATTACTGTTAGACCTTGCAGTGAGCAGTCTGCTTTTATTTCCTTAAGTAGTAACTGATTTAATCTTCTTCTTGTCCATGGAATACGCAAACATTTTGTGGCATACATCCTTACTTATGTTCGACTTTCACAGCAAAGTGTTATTACTGGGAAAATCTTAGCTCTGACCAAAGGGATCCTTGTTGACAATATGATAAGTTTGTTATTTAATATCTTATTGAGATTTGCCATAGGTGTCCTTCTAAGAAGAATCGGTCTTTTAATCTCTTGACTGCAATCCCTACAGTCACCATCTGCAAAGGTCGTTGAGCTCACAAAAATAAATCCTGTCACTGTGTCCATTTCTTTACTCTATCTGCAAACAATTGATAAAACTTGATGACATGTATTAAAATAATTTACGGTATTTACCATGTACTGGCATATTTATGCACTTTTACTGTTTATAGGTTCTTAGATGGTTGGGGATTAAGAGGCTAGGCCATGAACTCATACAGATAACTACACATAAAAGAAAGAATAACGGAGGGGGGTGAAAAGAAGGTCATTTCAGTTATGAATTCTTTGATAAAATCAGACACGAAGATAAGAAAATAATAATGAAAACAAAATAAGAAGTAAAATCTTACTATCTACAAGATATATAACAATTTCAGCAAAAACTCGGCCAACGTAAAGTAAGAAGGCCGTCCATTGTCAGGCTCCATTTTCTTTAGCCAGCAAGGTAGTTTCACTGAATCTGTTATGTGTACTTCCTGTCCTATGACTCCGATGCCAGATTAACTTTCCTTTTCACTGCATTTCAGTGTGTCACAGGCCACACTGATTTGACTCAGAATAACGCCAATGCACCCCAGTACAACCACAATTCATAAAATATGGTGTCAGCTATACAGAGCAACCTGTTCCCAGAAACCATATTATTCCTTCTTGACATTTCACCTCCTTGTCTTAAACACCAGACACTGATATTATAATCACAGAAGCAATCTGAAGTCATAAGATCACAGATTCAAGTAGCCTAAGTAACACTGAGAAGCCTAATCATTTCACCCCAGATAACCTGTAAATAAAGTAAGTGCCCTGATGAAGGGGAGGCATACCCTGGGATGAATTTGTAAATATCCATGTAGTTATCAAGGCTAATTTTAAAGGTAGCTAATATACTGCTTTGTTTGACATGCAAAGGAAATTTATTGCATTTGTTTAAGATATATTGTGTCAGACATTTATACTGCCAGCAGGTCTTATTTATGTTGCAGTTAAGATTTAGATACCTGAAGCTGTCATTCATGGTGTTACCAGTTTTCTGAAGATAAAGGATGTGTAGTTGAACAGGGAATCAAAACAGACAGGCCTACTCAAAGGTCATCACACAGCAGCCTGCATAAGATGAAATAAAGTGACAGGGGTTTTAATCTTCATCAGTAGCTGAAGGATCTTAGTCCTGTATTTTTTAGAAATCAGTGGAGTCTTTTGAGACAGGCATGGTTCTTGGAGAGTTACATACTGAAGAAGCAGTGTAATCTGTGATGGGCCTAGTGAGGGAAGACTACAGGGGGATTTAAAATTCTTTAGATCTAGAAGATATTCCCTTGGTAATCAGCTGAGTGAAGTGGAATGATTTCTTAATGGTCAAAGGATAACTCACTGCTGCTGAGTAAGTCTTGATCTGCAATGGCTGTGTTGATTTTAAGGAGGGTGCTATGTATGTGTGGTATGTTTGGGGATAGTCTTGTTTTCCAATTTAAACTATGCTACATGTTTTACATTGAGCTAGAGATCATACTCAGTGCACACCTGAAGCCATGGTCAAATCCTACTTGAAGCACCTGAGTATCATTTGGGGAGTTATTAATGGTGGGAAGTTGCAGACATCAGCAGCCTTGGTTAGTCATAGGCCTTTGATATCTGCCTTAATGCCCAGAGATTATCTAAACATTTGTGACTGACTCTGCAGTTGTCTGGTAAGAAAAGATTATTTTGAATTATATTTTATTTTTTACTATTGTTTGCACTGGTTGTAGGAAGACAGTGGTAGCTTGTAGACAAGAAGAATAACTTTGATTTATATATTGTTATCTTTCCACAAATTTTCACTTTCATTGTTAGAAAGAGAGAAGTTTTAGACAGGCGAATTCTAACCACCCCAACGAGCCTCATCAGCTATAAATTTGCTGCAGAGTGGACAACCCAAAGGTTGTTGAGAGGAAAACCCAAAGGTTATTGAGAGGACAATCCAGAGGTTATTGAGTGGACAACCCAGAGGTTATTGAGAGGACAATCCAGAAGTTATTGAGAGGACAACCCAGAGGTTGTTGAGAGGACAACCCAGAGGTTATTGAGAGGACAATCCAGAAGTTATTGAAAGGACAACCCAGAGGTTATTGAGAGGACAATCCAGAAGTTATTGAAAGGACAACCCAGAGGTTATTGAGAGGATAATCCAGAGGTTATTGAGAGGATAACCCAGAGGTTATTGAGGGGACAATCCAGAGGTTATTGAGAGGACAATCCAGAGGTTATTGAAAGGACAATCCAGAGGTTATTGAGAGGACAACCCAGAGGTTACTGAGGGGACAATCCAGAGGTTATCTAAACAATCCTGTAGTGGTATGTAATTTATTGAGCTTTATTATTAAAAAGAGGTGCAACTGTGAGAGATAGTGAGCAGAAGCTACTGTGCACGATGTAAAGGAATTCTAGCTTGTGTGTGAATTTCACAACTGGTATGGTCAAAGAAATGACTTTATTCTACTTAATTTATATTTAGTTGTGTATTGTTTGTGTGATTTTTCTCATATAAATTGATTTCAAATCTCTGTGGGTTTGTGGCAATTGATTTGGATTATCCTTTTCTTTTAGAATTCTTCTCCATTTGCAGCTGAGTGTGGATTCCTTAAATGAGTATGCCATTAATGATTTGCTAAAGAACAAATATCTTGTACAGTGTAATAAATGCTATGCATATTTAAAGGTAACACCTGATAACACTGCTGATCTGTGTGCAACGTGTCAAAAGTTAAATGATTTCCTTACCATTATTAGTAGCAAATCTAGACTTACTGATGATGATTGCACTTATGCAATTGGCACAGCTTGGAGTACTGTTGCTACATATGTTAATGACGGACTGATGAGATAAATAATGTTAGGCAAAGAGCAAATAGAAACAAAACAGTGTAAGAAGCTTCTCTGTGTGGAATATTTTCCATCCATATATATATCTAGCTAATCACTGTGTATTAATCAGATCAGATAATGGTAGTAGAAGTAGCGAACTTAAACTCGTCCTAAGTTAAAAAAAAAATAGTAAAAAATATGTCATTTGAAATATTATACAGAATTACTAAGTATTCAAAAGCACTCCAAGCAGGGTAGACAGTCTGTTTCCAGCTGAAAATCCTTTATTAAGTATACAGACACACGATCCAAGTAAAAACAAAAATAACAGAGTAATAGTTTCCTCACAAGCATTCTAACTGTGTGTGTATATATATATATATATATATATATATATGGGTCTACTTCTAATGCCCGAAACGCCGATTCACCGACAGGGAAATAACCAACGCCAGAAACCCGACAACACACAAACCCGACAACGCGAAACACCGAACACCATAACACCGACACACTACACGTCAACACCACAGTACACTACAACACATATCCACTAGCCCTAACCCAAACCCTAACCCTAAGGTCCGACACTACCGCACACACTCCCTACCTGCACCCTAACCCTAACTCACTTACACACCCCAAACCCCAAGCTCCGACACTACGCACACTCCCTACCTGCACCCTAACCCTAACTCACTTACACACCCCAAACCCCAAGCTCCGACACTACCAAGACACTCACCTATCACACTCTCTAACCCTACATCCCTGACTATTGCACACTTATTTGTCTTGTCCGTCCTCCTAAATCCCTCACTATCGATACTTACCAGGTCGCTTACATTCCCCTTGTCGGTCTTCCGTCTGTCGGGATTCGAAGCGTGTCGGTCAACTGCGTTGTCGGGTTTCTGGCCGGTTATTTCCTGTCGTGAATCCATGCTTCGGGCATTAGAAGTAGACCCATATATATATATATATATATATATATATATATATATATATATATATATATATATATATATTTTTTTTATCAGGCAAGGGAGTAAAACAAAGTGTTATTGCTATACGTGTTAACTCATTACATCCAAGTGACACCTCCAGGTGTAACTGCAGTTAACTCCTACGGTTGCCTCTAGGCGGCAAATATTGCTTGTTCATATTTGCATCAATAATTCTAAAACCATGCTATATGCAAGGTTTTAAAAGATTTCACCTTACAGCTTACACAATGGCAGACTCAGTTGCATTAATGTTTGACTTTTGTCCAGTGCAGGTAAATAGATATTAACTGGTGGTTTTATTATATTAATTTCTATAGCTATAATTTTCACATTTTTTCTAAATATCTCAATAACCAAGTAACACAGACAGAACTTCTTGGCCTCATAAGAAAGATCTCAGCTACATGAATAAAATGTTGCTGATGGTATGTATGTAACTTGAGTGTCTGCAGAGATATTGTATGTTGTTTCTAAAATATTACAAATGTAATAGTTACTGTGTTTATTGTGTCTTATAAAATGCGGTTTAAGACCTAGAAACTAACAAACACTACTAGTGTAAAAATAGTTTGTGCTGAATAGTTTGCCATTTATACTTCTTTCATAATTGTTATGGTTCCAGAGATATAAAGATTTGTTTGAAATGTGAGGACATAATTTGATTCTGTCAAAAGGCTTAGGCTCCGTCCATTTGAAGTTACAATGCATGCTTCCTGAGCTCCATTGGAGTGAATGAGTTAAATTCACATCCCTTCTGCCATCAGTGTGACATTCGAGCTGGTCCTGCCCTACTTAGTAGCTGTCATAATAATATAACCCTTATGTACTTTAAATAACATTACTAATGATGTAGTACCTCTTAATTAACCAGATTATCAAGTCTGTGATTTTATCCAAGACAATATACTACATGGCTGGAAATATATAAACCTTAGACCATTTGGCAATCTAAAAATATATATAAATATATACATATACACATTGCATGCAAAAAATCATATTCTATTTCTATAACCTATTGTTAAGAAAGATCACTTTCATCCTTCTAGATTTCTTCAGGTCTGTGTACAAGAACCCTAAAAACTATCTACAAAAATATTATTGTATAATTAGTATTGTTATTACACATCATTTTGAATAAAGTGGAAAAAAGAACAAGAAAAAGAACAAAATTATGATGATGGAAACAAAATATACACTTAAATTAAAAGTGATTTAACATGGCATTTAAAACCAACTGGAAGAATAAAATAAAATTAGTCAAGTAAAAAATGTGGCAATTTTATAAGTTCCAGTACACTTTTATGTGAACAGTAGTAGTTTAGTCCAGGCTTTCTAAAAGAATTCAGCTTTAATTGCCATATGAGTTCATGTTTCTCCAGAATATTCGGGATGTCTCCTTCAAGATCACCCATGTCTATGTGATACAGTATCTGGAACTTAAAACCTGTGTGTCTTTTATGAAGAGCAAGGTGTTTGGCTAGTGTATTATTTTTACATCCAGATCGGATTTCTGCCAGATGACATGAAATCTTATACTTAAGTTTATTTACAGTCTTGCCCACATAAAATACATCACATTCATTGCACTGTGCCCTGCAAATTACCTTTGTAGTGTTACAGTCACCCCCTGCACTGGTTTTAATGATTTCTTTTAAATACGGGCAATAAAAACTATCACCTTGCTGTATAAATAAACAAAATGTACAATTAGCTTCACATTTTAGTGTTTCTCTCATATAGTCTAGGTTTAAATTCAACAAAACTTGTAATGTTCCTGGCCTTCCTGTAAACAAAGGATGGGGCTTCACCTAAGTTGTTAATCAGAAAAGGGTTTCCGGTGACAATGCTTTTAGTTTAATGTTATTTTAACTCTCAATAGTTCCAGTATATGCAGGTTTAATGTTGCCAGCCACATTATAGAGTGCTATTTAACCCCTAGTACGTCTTCTGTACCCTTTGTCTCCTGTTTTTAAATTTATATCTGCAACATTTCCATCTCCGGCTTGCTCTCTTCTTACCTCTTCAGCTCTGATTTTCACAGTTGCTTCCTTTCTGATTGTTATTTTCAGTGCTGTTTTACACTGCTGACCTGGCCCTGCCCACTCCGTTCACCCTCGCTCTGCTCGGGCTCACTCCACTACCCTACCCCCATTCCCAACCACCCCAATTACAATTTCATTTATACCATCCACTCCCTCCCCTTTCTTCCCCAACATCCACTGACAAACTACTTCCTGTCAGACTCCAAATACATCACTTCTTTCCCCTACTATAACCCCTACACCCTCCGTCAAAAATGAAACACCTTATCATTACCACCTCACTCTTACTTCTTCTCTCTGCTCTAACCTCTTATCACTCACAACTTCCTTATTCTCTTTAATGCTGTCCTACCTCCTCTACCTTTGACACTCATTCTACATCTTCCTACTTTCATATCTCCCCAGCCCTTTTCAACCTCTCTACCTCTTCTCTTCACAAACTGTCTATATTGCAAATCCACCCTCCTACCTATAAATGTAAGCCCAAGTTACAGAAACTACATCTATGTGCTACTGTCCTCCCTCTTCCCACAGAAACTACATCTATGTACTACTGTACTCCCTCTTCCCACTAATAACTTTCTCATATCTGGGGATGTCAACCCCAACCCTGGCAACTCCCCTTCTCCCCTCAATCAAGCACGCCCATTATATTCTACCTTCCCTTCCTTCCCCAAACACCTCTAATCATACCCAGCCTCTAACACTAAACTCATCCATATCCAAGCACCTGGCAATATACTCTCTAAATATTCAAAGCCTAAACAACAAAATCACCCATTTCCATGCCTGGATAACCCATACAAACCCTCACATCCTTTCCTTATCTGAAACCTGGCTTTAGCCACATATCACTAACAATGAAATTCTCCCACCAGGCTATAATATCTATTGGTCTGATAGATTCCCAAAAAAAGGGAGTGATGTAGCCATACTCCACTCCAATAGCCTCAATCTCTCACCTTTCCCCACACCCATCCCTGACTTTCACCCAGCTGAACTGATCATCCTTAATTGCCACCTTAACCCTCACAAAAATTAACTGTTGCCACCATGAGTATCCCTCCTGGAAACAATTCATCCACTTTAGAAAATATCTTATCCTGGTTTTCCCAGAATATTCCCTATGAAACCCTAATCTTAGGTGATGTTAACCTAGATTGGTCTAAACTTAAAACTGACTCTCCACAACTCAGCATCAACCTCCATGGTTTCCATCAACTGATATCTTCACCCGCCCACCTCCATAAAAACTAATCTTCCAGCTCCATAATTGACTGGATACTCACCAACTCCCCTCACCACTACCACAACTCCACTACCCAATCAGAAAAACTTAGCAACCACCTCCCCACCTCGGTCCTTAGATACACCATCCAACCCCCCAAATCCCACCTTTATAGAGATTTCTGAAAACTCTCTAATTTTACTGTGGTCCAATTCAGCTCTATTCTGTCCACCATTGACTGGTCCATCCTTAAACAAATCCCTCTCAATGACGCAGTTACTAGGCTCAATAGCATCTACCTGAATACCCTGAACTCCCTTGCTCCCTCTAGGAAGGTTAGAATAAAACCCAGTTATGCTCCCTGGCTCTCAAAACAAACTAAGTCCCTTATGCTAAAAAGAAATAGAGCTTGGAAAGTCTGGATCAGAACAAAGGAATTACCCCTGCTACATAATTATAGACACCTCAGAAATCTTACAAAAAAAACAAACCAATAATGACAAAAAGTCCTTTTATAACTCTGCCCAATTCAGTAACAAATCCAACCCGCACATGTTCTGGTATACTATTAACAAAATTATATCTCCAGGCTGCCCCTCAACTCCCTGCTCCTACCCAAATACATCTCCTCTGAAAACTCCTAGTCTTCTCAATAAACACTTTATTGAAATCATTCAAACACTTATACCTTCCAGTTGTAACCCAACTTATCTGCCTATCCCTTTCAATCCTTCTAACAAACAACTATTCTCTTTACATCTGGTTCCTACTTCCTACATCAGATCTCTTCTTCACAAACTGAAACCCTGCTCTCCTTCCACTGACAGCCTACCGCCTACCTTCCTCAAACTTGTTGCTGACTCCATTGTCTATCCAATATCTATACTAATCAATAGATCTATTCAGGAATCCACCATCTCTACCCTATGGAAATCCTTTTTCACTATTCCCCTGCATAAAGGTGGAAACTCTACAGACCTATCTAACTACCAACCTATAGCTATTCTATCTCCCCTCTCTAAGATGCTTGAAAAATGTATCCACTCCCAACTACTCAACTACCTCCTCCAGCATAACCTCCTAGCTCCCACTCAGCATAGTTTCCATCCCAACCACAGCACAACTACTGCCCTATTCTCCTACACATATACTATTACCAAGGCCCTAGACAATAACAAATTCATATCATGTCTCTTCCTTGACCTTTCCAAAGCCTTTGATACAGTCTCCCGTCCCCTACTGCTATCTAAACTTGCAGACCTCAGTCTATCTTCTTCCTCCCTTGCCTGGTTCTCCAGTTACTTATCATGCAGGCAACAATCTGTTAAATGGCTCTCTTCCACTTCCCAATTCATACCTGTCTCAACTGGGGTACCACAAGGTTCCATCCTGGGTCTCCTCCTATTTAATGTCTTTACCAATGATCTCTATACTTCTTGTAAACAGTCCTCCCTCATCCAATATGCAGACGACTAGACTCTCATCTCCATCTCAGGCAATATCTCCAGTCTCCACACTCTTACTCAACAGGCCTTCCTATCCACTGAACAGTGGTTGTCCAGGAATCTACTCATTCATAACCCTAAAAAGACCATACTCTTATTATTTTTCCCCCGATCTCTCTCTCTCTCACCTCAAATCCACCTTTACTATTACTTCCTCTAATAACACTATTATCCAGCCTGAAGCTTACACTAAACTCCTTGGGGTCATCATAGATGATGAACTCAAATTCAACTTGCACATCCTCCAAAGCATAAAAAAGACTCACCAGAAACTTGGTTTACTGTATCGCAACAGAACATTTCTAACTACAAATGCCAGAGTCTCCCATGCACAAGCTCTTCTCCTCCCCTCCCATCTGTATGCTGCCCCAGTACTCACCAACATCCAAACCTCTGCTTTAAACAAACTCCAACAAATTTACCACAAGATATCTAGATTTATTACAAACTCTCCATACAGTACACATCACTGCCTTGCCCTAAATACTCTCTACTGGTTAGAATTCCCCTATCTTCTACTGCTGTCACAACTTCAAATGTTACACTTCATTCTTTACAAACCTTCATCCTGCCCTGCTCTCTCTCTCTTCCTTCAGCTCTATCTGCACTCCTCTGCGGACTCTCCATACCTCTAATCAGCAACTACTACAAATCTACCAACCGCCCAAAATAGCTGGTAAACTCCTATATAAACACTCCATCACCCAAGTCTGGAAAAACTCCCAAGAGACATTTGTTCCATCATTCACCCATCCCACTTTAAAGAAAAATTCAAACTTCATCTACTCAACTCCAAAATATGTCCTTGTCAAGCCCCCACTTAAGCTCCCCACAACCCTACTATATACCTTTTCGGTCCCTCCGCATACAGCTAAGTACTCCACTATTGTGGATACTTATTAGACTGCACAATCAATTCTGTTGGACTTAACTCTTTTTGTAAATATGTAAATATATATTTTAGTCTGTAAAAATATTGATATGTATATATCATGTGTTTGCATTTCTGCTTTGTCTCTCTAATGTTCTTGTATAACTGATTTTGACCATATTTTGACTCAAATGTTTGATTCTCTGTAAACTGTTTTTTTTTTTTGTTTTTTGGAGCTTTTCTCCTCGGGTCTCCACTGAAAATGGGCCACAAGCCCAGCTGGACCAACCCGGTTAACAAATGTCAATAAATAAAATAAATAAATAAATGTCCCAGTTTTTTTTAATAACATTTTTGATACTGTGATAATACAAAGTATATGTCAGGATGCAGCCATTTTTGCATTTGTTATTCTCTGTGGAATTTCTTAACATTCTCCTACTGGGGAGGTTGAGTGAAGGTGCTTCAGTCCTTTTCAGTTCTGTAATGGGTTCCAGGATATATTTTAACATCTGGCTTTCATTGCCTCTCACTAGAAAACCATTCTCTAAGTTGTTCAGGTTTCTCAAAAATGGTTCCATCTCTGTGGTAATTATAGCTAGTCTATAGCCTTGGAACTTCACTACATTATACTTGGGTTTTGTAGGATGTAGACTTTCACTGTGGAGTAATAAGTTAACCCTCGTTGGTTTTCTGAATAGATTAGTGATGATTCTGTTATTGTTGGTGTACTTGAAATCTGCATATCTAAGAAAGTGGTTGAAGTATAGCTGGGAGCCATGGCAGTCCTCATTGGTATACCAGTTTTTTGTTTGTAGTGTTTGCCATTGAAGGTAAAGAAATTGAAGTCCAGTACAAGATTAATGAGCTTGCTTAACTTTTGCAGTTGTGCCTGTGTACCTTGATTATGTTTCTTAAAAGACTCCATAGCTGCTGTTATACAGTAATTGTGAGGGAGCACTGTGTACAAGGATTCCACGTCGACAGTTAATAAAATACTGTCAGTTTCCACTATACTATTTTTTATTTTTCTCAAAAAATCCATTGAATCTCTTATGTATGACTTATTCTTTTCTGCTAAAGGTTTCAGCAAGTAATCAAGGTAAATGGTTATGACTTTAATAAGGGAACCTCCATTTGTTACCACCGGTCCATAAGGTGGGTCTTCTCTATTCCTGTGTGTCTTTGGTATTCCAAAAAAGTAAGGTAAACGTGGCCATGGACTCTGTAAATAATTATAAAGCTTTTCAGTAATAAGTTTTTCTTCCCATAATGTGGTGAGATTAGTGTTCTATAAATCATATGCTGTTTTTATGTCATCCATGGTAAATAACTCATAAAACCTGTTATCCTCCAGCATGTTCTCTATCTTTTGGATGTAGCTAGTGGTATCAGTCCCAAGTATACCTCCTCCCTTGTCTGCCTTCATTACACGCCTGGATTTATCATTACCTAGCTCGATCAATGCTTTTCTTTCTCCCTGTGTTAAGTTATAAAGTTTTTTCTTAGGAATTTTTTTAAGTCGTTTCCTAATATCCATCTCACATTTCACTTTGAAAGCAGCTAATGTTTGATGTAGTGGTGGACAATAGCTTCTAGGCCTTTTTATAGTTTCATCAGTAGGCTTATTTTCACTGTCATTAATTTTGCCATGAAACTGTACCCTTAAGCTGAGCTTCCTCACAAGCATTTTAAGGTCGATCAGTACCTGAGCTACCTCACTCCTGCAGCTTGGTACAAAAGTAAGCCATTTGGACAACACACTTTTTTCATCTTCAGTCAGTGCTTTAACAGAGTAGTTCCAGATAAGTGGAGCACCTGTTATTGTGGCTGTGGCTGGTTCCTCCATCTGAGCCTGGGACCTGGGTTGTAGTCATGTTTCCAGTCGGGATTGCCCAGCTATTGTATCTCCCTCACCCCTGTCCACTGTTTGGTTCTGCTGTCTCCCTGGGGGTTCGTGGATAGTGTCTGAGACCTGTGGAATTCCTCATGTGCTTTCTGTAATCTCGGTGGGTTGTAGTAGTATTCCTCGCTATGGCTGTGGTAGGGGGGAACCTGGTAAGAGGGACAAGCTCTGGGGCTCTGGTGGTGGTCGTGGTTCTTGTTCTGGCACTGGTGCTGGCTTTTGTATTGGTGTGGTGGTTGGTGTCTGTGCTGTTGATATTGGTCTTCCCGAAGAAACTGGTCTCTGTGAAGGTGCTGCTGCTCCTAATAGCTGGATTGTCTGTGGTCATGTGGTCATGGTTGTCCTGTTAGTACTGTAACTCGTCCTGTAGAACTCTCTGTCAGTTCTGGCTGCCTCTGTGGATTATGTTCCTGTCCTGCTTCATCTGTGATGTCAAAGGCTTCTGCGGAGTGCTGATAGCCAGAAGGGATTGGGATGGTGGGATATGAGATGTTGGGGGGCAGCCTCCTGGTGGTCCTGTATTGTGCCCCTGTCTGGTTTTGTGTGAGGATCTTCCCCTGGGAAAATCCCGTTAAGGTTGCTGCCATGGTTATAATTTCCCTTATATCCCCTGTTGTAACTTAAACCTTGTCTGTTGTTGGTTCTTCTGTTGTTGTTATTATTACTGTGCCTCCTAGTAAGTCTCCCAGGATCATCTTTGTCCAGTTGATCTCGTTTCATTTTATTAATCTTTCTTTCTTTCTTTAATGGACTGCTCATATCCTTTCACGCTTTCTTTAAGCAGCTCAAATTTAGCATTTGGTTCTCATTTTAGGAAGTGTCTTTTGTCAGTAAAGCTCACTCGGTCCCTGTTGAACAACATAATACTAATGACAGCCTTGGAATTCTGGCTATAACTATTTGGAAATTTAAAGATTCAGAGCATATTGAAGAATATAAAAAAAGAAAAGAAGTTTACAACAAATAACATGAAAGAAAACAAAACTAATTTATGTATATAAAGCAAAGAAAATACGTACTAAAAAGGACTCTATATTGTTATGTAACACACAGATTACAGGAAATGATAACATTTTTCTACTAGGAAAACTTCAGTCTACAGAAACGGGCATCATTTTTCAAAAGGAGAAGACAGAAAAAAAGAGGCAAGGGGGCAAGTGAAGGGGAGAAATCAAAACTGAAAGTTAAAGGATTGAAGAACATTACTGTAAGAAAAAAAGAGGAGAATGACAGAAGTTGACAACATGACTCAAGTTGTGAATGTACAAAGCAAGCTGGATGAGAATTGTGCGCTTGTAAATGTAATACGCAACGAAAACACTGGGATTAATAGGACTAATGGTGGTGCAGATCATTCCTTTGTAACAACTGACAGAGCAGGTATTACTGAATTAGAAGTTGAAGCTTCTTCAGATCTGGTCAGAAAGGTATTCTTGTAATTGGAGATTCAGTTATTAGAGGGACTGATACTTACATTTGCAGAGAATATAATGAACATCAAATAGAATTATGCTTGCCAAGAGAAAAATATAGGATGTGAGAAAGGACACAGAACACCTTAATGTAAGGATGTAAGATCTGTTTTATTCATGTTTGTGCAATCTCATCCTCAAAGACTATCTGACTGTTAGTAGGGAATTTGCAGCCCTCTTAAATGGCATAGCTTGTACAGGTGTTAAAATGTATTTTTCTCAAATCACACATAGAAAGAAGAGTCAGGTCACCATGGATGAAAACATTTTTTGGGTAAATATCTACATAAAAAAGTCCCGTTTTGAAAAATGGAAATGTGTCGAGCATATAAGCTTAATTTTGGGTACAT
Source organism: Protopterus annectens (assembly GCF_019279795.1). Classification (NCBI taxonomy): domain Eukaryota; kingdom Metazoa; phylum Chordata; order Ceratodontiformes; family Protopteridae; genus Protopterus; species Protopterus annectens. Next base: position 399,858,519 of record NC_056740.1, on the reverse strand, counting down.
GTGTGTTTAGTCATTTACTTATCAAGAGCAGGGAGGTGAATTTTTGCAGCAGATATTTTGCAATATTTGACAAAGAGAAGTCAGGATGTTTGCCAAGTCAAAAATTTAACAGTTCACAAACAGCAAAATTTGATGTACCTCTGATGGCTCTTAATGCTAGGTGCATTAATAATAAAGTTTTTTTGTATTGGAAAATTTGCTAGATTTTCATAAGACTGATGTTGTCACTGTTTGTGATTTTTTTTTTTGTTTAAGAGAAATGACTGGAAATCAGTTTTGTCAGGGTATAAGTGTTTTTACTGTAGCAGACATTCTAACAAAAAAATCAGATGAAGGTGTTATGATAGAGATAAAAGATTATTATGAGTCCTGTGATTATTACATGTTCAGTGATAACACCAATACTACAGACTGTGTAACTGTGACAATAAGGACAACCCTGGAACATATAATAATAGCTAAAGTGCATAGACCACCAAAGTCAAGGGCTGATGACCTAGAGGAATTCATACATTTCTTGCATGAAGCACAGGAGGGAAGAAAAATAGTGACAGAGAAATTAAATTTACCAGGAACGCAGTGGAATAATATTGATTCAACGACATTAGTAAGGAAATTATTTACAACGTATATTCAGGAACAACAATTACTTCAGATTGTAAAAAGCCTTCCAGGGAACAGAACATTCTAGACGTTGTATTTGCAAAGAAATTACTGTTATTTCATGTCAGATTTTAAAACCATTGATGGATAGCGATCATGGGTCTATAAAGGTCAATTTGTTGCTAGATAATTCTGCCAAACTAAAATCTGAACCAATGCCCAGAAGGTTAATAACAGATTATAAGGAGACAAAACAGTCACTATGCAAAACTAATTGGAGTGATGCAGAAGGAATGTGGAAAGTTTTGAAAGAGAAATTATTTGAGTACAAAAATACATAAATAAAAAATAGATGTTTTGAGTACAAAAATACATAAATAAAAAAATAGATGTTTAACATCAGCATCTAGGCACACAATGTCAGGAGGGTATATTTCCATAAGAGCAGGATACTTGATTAAGGCAAGAGACAAAAATGGCAAGAAATGGAAAACAGGTCAAACTACAACTTTGAAGACTGAAACAAACAAGCCGGACAAATTAAACATAGTGTGAAACAAGATCAAGAAAAAATTGAAGAAAATGTATATAGCTGTGGTAGCCTTAGGAATAAAGGCATACAAATTGATAAACTGTGTGTAGTTTTTAAAATCTATTCTTGGACATAACAGATTATAGATACATTTACAAAATCTTATGCAAAGCAGTTTGGCTGCACAAAGGAAGTGATAAATTGTCCTAGTGACATGCAGGTCACCTCTGATACTGAAATTTGATTATTTTGAAAAAGCACTATGCAAACTGAATCCAAACAAAGCACAGGGAGGAGATGGAACTGTAAATAATGACCTGAGAACACTTTGGCATGAACTTGCAGTACCATTACATCTGCTATTTACAAGGTCATATATATAAATATATATATATATATGTGTGTGTGTGTGTGTGTGTGTGTGTGTGTGTGTGTGTGTGTGTGGGTGTGTGGGTGTGTGTATGTGTGTGTATGTGTGTGTGTGTGTGTGTGTGTGTGTGTGTGTGTGTGTGTGTGTGTATGTATAGATGTATCTATATGTGGGTCTACTTTCATAGACCGAAGCGCCACTTTACCGACACCCGGAAGACCGAGACGGAACGACCGAACAGGTAGGTTACCGAAAACGCGATATCCCGACGGCTGAGAGACCGACAACGGCAGCGTGTGAGCGCGATACGGTAAGTGTGCGAAAGTGACAGATGTAGTATTGGGGAGCGGACAGGTAAGTGTACGATACTGAGGGATTTTAGGATAGTGTGTGGAAAATGTGAGTGTGCGGTGGTGTCGGACTAAGGGTTCCGGTGAGGTAAGTGTGTGGAAGTGACGTAGAGCTGTGTAGGGTAGTGTTAAGTGTGTTAGGGTTAGAATGCGGTGGAGTGAGTGTGCGATAGTGATGGGCTGAATGTTTTAGGGTGTGTTAAGTGAGTTAGGGTTAGGGTGCAGGTAGGGTGAGTGTGCGATAGTGACGGTGTTGGGGTTTAGGGTGTGTTAAGTGAGTTAGGGTTAGGGTGCGGGTTGGGTAAGTGTGCGTAGTGTTGGACGTTAGGGTTAGGGTTTAGGTTAAGGTTAGTGGATATGTTGTTGTGTGCAATGTGTATTTGGCGTTTTGTGTCGGTGTTTTGGTGTTCGTTATGTTGACTTGTCGGTGTGATGTGTTGTCGGTTGTTTGGGGTGGGGAAAATGTGTGTCGGTGATTCGTACGTTCGGTCTATGAAAGTAGACCCCTATATGTATATCTATCTATATATATATATATATAGATGTATATGTATATATATATATATATATATATATATATATATATATATATATATATATATGGGAAGATTCCTCATGATTGGAGATATGCATTTACTAAACCTCTCTTTAAGAGAAAGGAAAGTAGGACAATCCCAGAGTCATACAGATGCATAAGTTTACTTTCATGTTGTGGAAAAATAATGGAGAAGGTTATATTGGATAAATTATTGTCAGCACTGGAAATGTTGGGACTTGAAACCATATATCAGCATGCATGTGTTGAAAATAGATCAATTACCACCTGCAATATGATGTTCTATAACAATACGACAGCTATGAATGAAAAATTGTGCTATGATGTAATTTATATATATTTAACTTCAGCATTTTATAGGTCACACACAAAATGCTGATCAATAAATTACAACAACTAAGTAGTGATGTACTCTAGATAAGACTGATAGCTGCATAGCTTACAAATAGGATATAACAGCTATCATGCAGCAACTGGACAGCCAAAATTTAAGGTTACAGTCAGGGTGTCCCACAGGGTTCTGTTCTAGGTTCATATTTATTTTGATTCTATCCTTCAGATCTATCTTTTTCATCTGAAATATTATGTAGTCTGTATGCAGGTGACCTGAAAATGGGTGAAATGATTACAAGTGTTACAGGTAATGCATGTCTGCAAAATAACTTAACTATATTGACCATTTGAGCACAGGAGAATAATATACTGATAAATACATAAAAACTAAGCACAAATTGAAATGTGAATACTTAAAACAACAAACTGATTGAAACTTTAGATTCAACTAAGGACCTGGTTATATGGGTAGATCCAACTTTGAGTTTTTCTAATCATATCAACCAACTTGTTACTGATAGTTATAGAACTAGAGATTGTATAAAAATATTTATAAAGTCTGGGAAATCAGACATGATGACATCATTGTTTGTTATATTAAACCCGAGTATGGAATAACAATATGGAAACATAATAAAACAAGCGTGAGTAAACTGGAATGAGTATAGCAGAAATATTCCAAGGGTATCTGTGGATGTTAAAATTTAAGTTATCATGAAAGACTAAAATATCTGAACTTTCACAATGTCTCATATAGATATTTAACAGGAGACCTTACTCAGGTATATAGACCATTTAGAGACAACTACTTCTAGGAATGTTTGCGGTTTTCAAAAAGTAGTAGGGAATCATTGGACAACTTATGTAGAAGGTTATATAGTAATGAGAAGTGTACCAAGTGTTTCTCTGAGAGATTAACTGATTCATGGAAGAGACTACCAGATTAGATTAAAGCAAACAACTGGTTTAGATATTTTTAAGAACAGCCTGGATACCTATTAAGGTAGCAAGTGTTTTGGTATATTGGCAGGCTGGAAAGGCATTATTGCCAGTGCTTGAAATATTTGTATGTATGTACATATGTAAGAAGTAAGTGGCAAAGAGGAAAGGAGTCCAGGACTTAGCCCTAGGGAATCTACTAGTGACATTTCTTTGTGTAAAAATGGTACCATCAATCCTCACTGTGTAAGTTTTGTAGGTATGCTAATTAGATGTACAAGGATGATGTAGTGGTTAATGGGTTAATGTCTAGGTGTTTAAGCTTGTCAATAACAGTAGCATGGAGAATTGTATCTAAGGCCTTTGCTTGGTCTTAGTAGACAGCAGGGACAATTGGCCTATGACAATATTTACAGTAATTCTTTCAAAGAAATTGACTAAGTGAATAAACAGGATCTAACTTTTATAAAACCAAATTGATTGATTGTTTTGTTATTGAAAGTGCAAACAGGACATGCATTAGAGTTATTATTGGGGGACTATGTTTAACTGTCGAATGAAACTTTCATTGAATGGCTAAAGATCGAATCCTATTCATTGAATATTCATTCATTGAACGTTCATTTCAGTGAACATATGCGACAGTGAAAGTAACTAGTTGACCAACACTTCCACATCTCACACGCAGCAGTATTTCAAAGCCTCTTTCTCCACTGTAGTGCGATCTTGGAGTTGTTATATATAGGTGGGGGCGTGGAAAGCAAAGCTCCCAACTGGGTGGGTTTCAAATACTACAGTGTATGAGACAGTGAAGTGTTGGCCAAGTAGTTACTTTTCCCAAATGAACATTCAATGAATATGGTTCGATGTTTACCCATTCAACGAAAGTTTCATTCAGTGGTTAAACATTGACCCATTATGGGTACAGTAGCTTGAAATGCAATAGGGGAACACAGGCGTATGTAAGCATGGTAAGAATTAAAACTAAATTTGTTATATGGGATATTGGTGGGGCCCTCTGGATCAGAATAAGTGGTACTGTTGACTTCTAATATGGCTGCACACTGATCAACAGCTTTATTTTTGCTCTCCCAGTATGAAAAAAGGGCCAGAAACTCTGCAAGTTTTAGTAAATTCATTTACTGGCTAGTAAGTACACTGCCTGGATTCTAGCAAAGAAGAAGAAACGTGGAGATCCTGAAAGAAAATCAGCTAGAAAAGATGAACAGAAAACACTGGGTGGATAGAATTCTTCAGCTGTTCAGCAAAAGGCAGACCATACTCCAGCTTTGGTGTAAGACATGGCTTCATGTAATACTGAGGAAAAACATAATTAAGTGCTCAAAGCTGATTAAAATAAATGAAACACTGGAGGAGTATATAAACTCATGTAACAAAAATCAGAGGTCAAAATGAAGAAAAGGTTGGCAGAATATGAGACTGTTCAAGAAGAGCTATTTCAAAAAATGGTACAGTTAGAAGACAGAGCATGTTGAGAAAACCTGAGATTTTCTGCTGTACCAGAGAAACTGAAAGGAACAAACTGTATTATAAAAACACAAATAAGCAACTGGGCTGGTATTCCACACCTGGATTTGTTAATTTGAAGGGCACATTGTATGTATGCTCCAAACCTGGCCACAGGAAAGCAGCCAAGACCTGTATTAATAAAGGTACAATCATACCAACAAAAACAGTTGATCCTGGCAAAACTGTGGCAAAAGAGCAAAGTATTAAAAACTGGAGACAGTAACATGTATGTGGAAAATAATTATTCACTGTACACCAGACAGAAGGGAAGCAAATGTATCCTAGCAAACAGGGAATGTTGAGAGGTAGGTGTGAGATTAAAGCTGCTGTACCCAGCTGTCTTCAGAATATTGTTTTTTTCTTGGAGGAGCAAAGTCATTTTTTGATTTAGAACAGACTAAGGAGGAAATACAAAAGTTTGTCCAACAAAAAGTAAGCTATCAAACAGAAGGGAGTCTACTTCTCATTCTTTTGATAATAAAGCTTATAGAGACTTTGCCAGTGAAACCATGTTCCAAAAGAAAAATACTTGTGGGACAGAAGAAAGCATATGAGCTGACTAGAAGAATCGTGAATACCTTGGACTTAAACTGGCGTCTGAAGTTGGGAGATGAACAGGAAGAAGACCGGCAGCATTGAAATGACTGAATATATGTAAGACTATAATGCCTCAATCTCATTTGTGAATAATGTTTGGAAGGACACTGAAGGGAAAGGGGAAAGAAAAATAAAAGCAACGGTAAAGAAAACAATTTTTGTTCTTAACAATATTTGTATAAAACATCTTATGATATAAATTGCAGGTCTATAGTATGTTATCAAAAAAGCATTACAGTGAATGCCTTTTCATTGACCCCTGAACACCGAACCACCAGTTACGCAAATGGCCAATTCAGCGATTTCTTTTCCTAGGGAAAAAAATCACTCGGCCGACCAGGAAAAAAATATCACTGCAAACATTTCAAAGTGGGGGGCTTCACCCCCCACATCCCCCTAATTAAATATACCAAGACCAAGATCACACTACAGTGGGGAAAGGGGCAAATTCACGCTTATGGCCAAGCATTTTTTTCCATAGGAAAAAAAGTCGCTGAATTGGCCATTCGTGGAACTGGCGGTTTGGAGTTTAAGGGTCAATGAAAAGGCATTTGCTGTAATGCCTTTTCAATAACATAATATAGACCCATAAATTTCATGTTATATAATAAAGCATTTTCAGTTATTGTTGTATGTGATATAGCTACTAAAGAAAACAAGTGCCCTTTTTCTTCTTTTTATTTTTAAGAAATGTGGGTATCACAGCATAAAAGGAGAAGAAAAGCTGTACAAAAGCATGTTTATTTTCATATGTTGTAACGTTCACTTGTTGAAATGGAGATGGGGTATAAAAGTGCACAGATTATAATATGTGTTAAGTTGATATGTTCTATCTTACTTTTACATGAGTGAATGTCTGGAATAAGGCCCTTGACTTAGTCTAATAAGTTTTTTTGTCTAAACAAGTAAATAACAGGAAACTGAATGTAATGAAAATGTTTCCTTCGGCAAATAAAAGTTCTCTGTAAATTGAGAGACTTGCTGATGCGGGCAGCTGTACATTTGGTACTAGAGTTTCCATGGTGACAAGCTAACTATAAGGGGAAGCAATAAAAGCTAGAGCACTTTTTAAGGCTAAATATCAATGTGTTCAGAAAGCATATAAGCTGTTTTTCACATCTGGTAGGGGAATGAAGATAACACAAGAACAGAAAGCAATTAGAGTAAGTAGGAGCACAGGATGTAACATGCGACTTAGCATGGAATAATCTTAATGTTAGGTTAATTAATAACAGTGTGTGCAGCTTCGATTTGGGACAATTGTTCCTGTCAGGAGGGTTAAACTTCATTTATGAAGATGCATATAGTTTTGTGAGTTTGTTTTAAGTTAATAAGTTATGGTGTGTGTTTTTTCAATGTTTGTAAATCATGACATAGTTTCAAATGGAGATAACAAGAAACAACTGTATAAAAGATCAACCTGCCTAATATCAGTGGGTGCATGTAACTCAAAATCTGGAACTAGACATTTAAAAAACTGCCATATATAATAGGTGGGAATAATAACTTCTTATCACAATAGCTACCTTAAACATATTTTTTGATATGTGAATGGCTTCACACGTATAGACAAAACAGTAAGTATTGAATTATATTAAGAAATGCAGAGTGCCATTAACAATGCTACTGGAGACACATTTGGAAAGAAGTGAGCATGTGAATTTGATAAAGAAAGGATTTCAGGATGGATATTCAGCAGGATATCATGGACAAAGGAAAAGGAGAGTACTTATATTAATTACTAGAGGAGCTCCAACAGTGATAAAAGAGATTAAACAAGATAGGAATTGCATATTTGTGGTAGTAAGGAGCTACTGGTAAGAGAGGAGGACTAAGCTGGCATGTATTTATATTTCACCTAAAACTGCTATTATGGATCTTAAGAAAAATTGAGGAGAAATAATCAGCTGTAAACAGGGATTATTACTTATAGATGGGGAATGGAAATTTATTTGCGACAACAAGGGTGTATTTTGGGGACCTAGGAGGGAACATATAACAAAATAATGTAGATTTTTGAAGAAATTTATGAAAATATTTGGCATAGAAGATGTCAATTCAGTAGAAGGAACTCAGAGAAAATTTACATATTATTCCCCATGGTACAACAACTGGGCGTGACTAGACAGAAACTATATTTCATGCGAACATGTGCATTTAATTGAAAGCTTTAACACACACCCAATAACCATTTCAGCTCATGAGTCAATAACAACTAAGATAAAATTGCAGGGTAATGAAACAAAAATGAAACGTTGGTGCTTCTCCTCCTACCTGTTAAAATGAGAGGACTTTAAGGAATGGGTAGTGGGAGTTATTTGAGAATTATTAGGAAAGATAGAAATTTCTTCAAAAGTTATAGCTAGTGAGTGGGATAAAATAAAAGAGGAGATTAAAAATAGAGTAGAAATAAAAGAAAAAGTGATATGGTTAAGAAGTAGTCAGAATTATTTAAAGGGGGTGACAAAGGTTAAAGTATTGCAGAATAAGGGAATCTCACTGAACAAGAAGAGGCACAACAACAGACTGCTAAACTGAAAATAGGGGAGTATCTAGATAATATGCATGAGTTTAGAAAGATTGCTGTTAAGTAACTGTTTATTATAATAATTCCAAAGTACAAAAACCTCTTAGCACAATGACTTTAGTAACAGAAAGTAGAAAGGATTGTTGCCAAACTTGGGGAACCTATAACAAGAAAAATAATCAGAGATCCTGTAGAGGTATTAGGCATATTTCAGAAACGTTATGAACATTTGTATAAAGCAGGGGAATGTGGAAACCAAGAAAAAGCACAAATGGAAATATTTCTGAAATACATGAGTATGCCAAGGTTAGAAGTAGATGAGGCTCAACAGTTAACAAGTCAGGAGGAGATGAGATAAAATACCTTTGAATCCCTTAGAAGCTTTGACCAATATTTAGTACAGATTCACAAACCTAAAAAATTTATTGGAAAAAATCTATATAGCTATTCTCCTGCCACCCAATGAAACAAGCTTCCCATGTCTCTTAGAAATATTAGCAATGTCCATGAATTCAAGAAAATACTCAACATCTAAATAGCAACTGGTTATGTCTCTGTGAGCATCCCACCTGAACTCTGTCCCTTGTATATTTTCTTTTTAATTTTCTTTCTTTTCTCCTCTAACTATACATATAATATTAATTTTATTCTCTTATTTATATTATATTATGAAGTTAATTATTGTTTATGTTTCAATATGTTGTTTCTCTATTGTATATTATTTTATTTTTCCATGTAAATTATCTTGTTTTGTTGTAGCTTTTCTCCCTGGGCCTCCGCTGAAAAAGGGCTTTTGCCCAGTCAGACTATACTGGTCAACAAATGTCAAATAAATAAATAAATAATAAATAATACATAACATATAATCAATCTGCAGGAAAGTTTCCAGGAATAGTTGGTATTCCTGTGTAAATTTGGAAGCTAGGAGAGAAGAAAGTGCTAAGGATCTGGAAGGTTTTGTGTAAAAGTATTTTAAAAAGGGGGAAGCACCAACATCCTGGAAGAAAGCTGTGTTGGCTGTAATACCTAAAAATAGCAAAGACCCATCAGACTCGGCCCATTTCAATTTTATATCATGTTTATAAAGTGTTAATGTCTGTAATAGCTAAAAGAATGGCAAAGGTGTTGCCAAAATTGATAGATATGGATCAATGTGGTTTTGTGGAGGGAATGCAAATATTTGACAACATTAATTGAACAATGATAATTCAGAGGGAAACAGAATGTAAGAGAATACAGCTGTTGTTGGTGGGTCTTGATACAGAGAAAAAATTCAACAGAGTAAGCTGGGATTTTATGTGTAGGGCAAGAAAGGCATTTGCATTATCTATTACAATAACAAGGCTAATTAGGAGGATATATCAGGGATTGAAGGTAAAAATTAAAGTGGGAAGGTGCCTGTCAAAGTTGATCTGTAGAGAGAAACCAGGCAGGGATGTCCTATTTTCCCTTTGTTATTTGTGTTCTCTTTAGAGACACTGACAAATAAAATAAGGGACTCAGAAATTTAAGAATATAAATGGTCTGGTAAATTTAAGAATATAAATGGTATGATAATCCAGAAAAATTGGCTTTATTTGCAGATGATATAATTTTGTACCTGATAAAACCAGAAAAGGATATCTCAGTGGTGTGGAACATTATGAGGCAGTTTCAAGTCTTTTCGGGATATAAAATTTAATGAAGATAAAATAAAGGCTATAGCTGTAAACTATGTACCCTAAGAAGAATTAGTTCAGCAATACTCATATTTATGGGACACAATAATTTTTTTATATATAGGCCAAACATATTTTTACCAGTGGAGAAGTTATGGACAATAATTAATAAAGAGTTGAAGGATTTTATCTATGAGAGGAAGAGGGCAAGGGTCAAGTGGGATAAGTTGATCATTCCAATAGGACAAGGTGGTTTAGCATTACCTGATTTGAAAGGATATTTTAGAGCTACACAGTTAAGGTTCATATACATAACACAAGAACAGAAAGCTATAATTCAAAGTGTAAAGAGATGATTATGAAGTGGGGAAAATTCCAGAAATAAGGAAAGAGCGGGATTTTGGATCTAGATCCTTAAGGAGAATAATGACAGCCATACAGAATATTATATTCATAAAGTAGCAAAATGTATTCTAAGAACTAAGTCAACACGAGAATGGAGAAAAGAGATTCTGCCAATAGGGATGACTGCAATTAGGGACTGAGAGAATATACAAGAGGGAGCTGGAATTTACTGGAGAAAACTGGCGAAAGAAGCAAAGGAACCATGTTATTGGGAGCAAACAACTAGAGAAGGAAAGGTAATAGAATGGGAAGAAGCCAAGAGGACATTTTGACTTCAGACTAGAGACTACTTTCCCTATCAGGGATTGACGTCAGAGTATAAGCAAAGAGAAATGGATAGGAGAATCCTATGTGGAAGACCTGCTCTGCTAAAGTTTTCAGTTGAATCTAGTACAGAAACTGTTGTTAAAAATGGCTAATTAGTAGAGCATATAAAATATTGCATGGCAACTACAGGAATCAATCAGAGGAAGTTAGAAAAAATTGGGATTGAGATTGAATAAGCAATTCACAGGAAAACAATGGGAGGACATATGTATGGCTCCCAAATATGCAACAAAGTCTAGAACATTTAAGATGTTTTCCTGTACGTGTTTGCACAGGTGCTTTTATACACTAAACTGACTCAAAATAATTTTTCCTCGGGTAGATGGCAAATGTTGGAGGTGTGATGGATGAGAAAAAAAGTAACTGGGAGCATATGTTTTGGGAGTGTAATGAATTGGCAGGCTTTGGAAATTCCCTACAGAGTACTCTGACATAAATATTGGGTGAAAAAATGGGTATAACTAAGGCAATGATTTTTTGAGCTGTGATACAGGATCTGAATTGTACAGATATAGTAAGGCCTTATTATATTTAATTCTGGTGGTTGCCAAAAAAGCAATTACTGCAAAATGGAAATCAAAATCTAAACCAACCATACTTGAAGTAGTAAATATTGTAACAGAGATAAAAGAACAGGAAGTGGGATATTTAGAAAAGGGTAGGAGCAAACTACATAGAGAAAAAAATTTAAACTGTGAAAACAATACAGAATAATGTTTTTTGAGGAGGAGTGAGGTTTAAGGGAAGGCAGGAATTGTTCAATTTATGTAAGGTTGGATTAATGATAATTTTATAAAATAATACATGTGGTGTATAATGTTTGTAACTGTGAATATGTTAACATGGTTTGTCTTTTTTATATAACTATATATTTGCCTATGTCTTAAGTGTTAATTTAATAAAGATGTTAATAAAAAAATCCATGCCTTTGGATGCCTTTTGCATATTTGAAAATTATTTATATCTGCCATAGCAACTGAGTCTACAGGTTTTCCTATTTTATGTTTGAAGGATCATAAGAGCAATTTTCAAAACAACAAAATTTAAAATGCAATTACAGGGAAATATATACTAACACAAAATGGTATGTGTCTCAGAGTATTCCCTCTTCGCCATTGTACAATAAGTTTAGAGTTAATGTATATAACTAGCGGGGGTGTGGGTTTTCCAGCCCCCTCCCATTGAAATGTGCACAGAGACTTGCTGTCACTGCAATATAATACATTTTACTTGTAACAGTGAGCTTCCCATTTCACTGTTATGTTTTGAGGATCAGGCTTATTTTTATAGAGTTTTGGGAGTCACATTTTAGAGCCTTTTTGTATTTTTTATATTGTGCAAATGCTGACACTATAAAAAGATCATATTGCGACTCAGACTATTCTGCTATGGATGATAAAAAGTGGCTTGAGCCTCCACCTCTCATTTAGGCAACCTCTTTTCTGGGGAAAATCTTTCGTCTATTACAATTAAACATGTTTGTTTACAAGACACACGATCCATGAAAGTGCAGATTATAGAGGGTTCTCAAAGCACTGAAGCAGCCCAGATGTGGGGTGCCATCTTTAGTGGACCATTCCTGGTCCCAGCTCATTATAATGGGCCATACACTTATTGAAATTAACAGTATTTGTCAGTTTCCTAAAGATTACCCAGAGTTTGTAATGAACCCTAAGCATGAGACCATCATACGCACTGTTCGGAATAAAGCTGCAAAACTACATTTTGAAAAACTTCACCACTTAATCAAGGATCTTCAGAAAGACAAATATCTAGTGAAGCATGGACTCACAAGGTCTGATTCCAAAAGACTTGTTCTCAGTGTAGGTGACTACTTACACTGAAAGTAGGTGTTTTCCAATCTGGCCCCCACATCAAGCTTGTATCTAGATAGGTCTTACACCAAAGTAAGTAATTTATACTGAGAGCAAAGATTATGGTATTGAAGTGGCTGAAAAACAGTGGAAACATGAGCCACAAAGCATCATAGAAAATTATGGTTTAAATCACATGGTATCACCCATTACCAACTGTTAAAAAGACAGATGCGAGAAAGACGGATATAGTGGTCCAAGAAAAGAAGACAACAGTAGAATTGATCATTGAAATCACTGGGTCTATATCAGAACATCGAAGTTTTAAAATTTTGAATGTTCTAATATCGACCCGACCCTTTTTCAGCGAATGCTAAAAATAGTGAAGCTGCAGAACACCGAATTCTTTCCTAGGGAAAGAATTTGGTTGGCCGGTTCTATGGCTTTACTATTTTCAGTGCTGTGGTGGAAAGTTACGGGTCAGGTTCAGGTAAGTGTGTGATTGTGTGGACGTTTTAGGGCAGAGGTTAGGTGAGTTAGGGTTAGGGGCGGGTTAAGTGAGTTAGGCTTAGGGCGTGGGTTAGGTGAGTGTGCGATAGTGACAGACTTTAGGGTTAAGGTTTGGGTTAAGGTAAGTGGATAGATAGTAGTGTATGTACAGTATAGTGTAGGGTTAGTTGTAGGATTTTAAGTGTATGTGTGTGGATTGATGTTTTTTAGGTGTGCTTGTGTTGTGTGTATGTGTTTCGGAATAGTGAATTTTTTTCCTTGGGAAAAAATTCACTGTTCTGAATGTTCGATGTTATGTGGTTTAGATATTTTAGGTTCAATGAAATAGCATTCACTATTTTCATCTTTCTATAGCGTGATATAAACGCAAATCGCCACACCCAGTAACTACAGTGTCTTGTGTACAGAGAGTCACAAAATCATAAAATATCAGGATCTGCAGGCAGAAATGAGAGCAATGTGGAAGAAAGATACTCAGACAGTTCCAATAGTAGCAGGAGCAATGGGTCTTATAAAAAAAAATCTACAATCATATTTAGATATGTTACCAATCCATGTAACTCCGTACGAATTGCAGAAGAAGTCATTACTGGGCACATTGCGGGTGCTACGAAGAGCACATTTGACTGATATCAAAGCTTGAAACAATACAATTTAATGAACTTTAATCGTACTTTGACTTAGGAATGGGGTCCATTCCCGTCATGGTATTAGAAACCCAAAAGACTTGGAGAAATTATAAAACAGCAAGTCTTTTGGAATCAAGGCAGACTTACACTGCAGTCATCTCCTTTGGAATCTGGTTCACAGCCATGATGATTCTGTGGACTATCATATATCTAACATATTGTTTATAGCATCAATGGTCTTTTCTGGACCAAGACCAAGAGGGTGTTAAGGAGATACCTGTTTTGCAAGTACAGGTCATGAATGAAGTACAACTTCAGATGACCTACCTTTTAATCGAACTTCCTTACACAATTATGCATACAAATGCAAATAAGTAAATAATTTCTCTCTCAGCATAAACATCATTACTACAGACCTTATTTATAGTTTTTAAGACATCATCTTTCTCTCTTTCTAAGATAATCATCTTTCTTGCTCTACCAACTGAATTCCATGCCTCCATAATCTAGGCTCTTAATAAACACGTTTCCATTTTTCACTATTTACAAAACTTATAGGTTGACATATACTATGAACTATTGGGTCTATATTAAATTAGAAAACTCACTTCATCGAGTGGCATTTCATCGGAAATACTGTTCATCGAATTCCACTCTTGTGGGGGGCTGCATCCCCCCCACTAATTATATATAACAACTCCGTGATCGCACTACAATGAGGAAAGGGCAAAATTTACGATCTTCACTGTACGGCGATCTCAGTATGAACAATTTGACGAATGGCATGTTCGATGTAAGTGCAACGAAAATGTCACTCTCTGAACTGAATTTTCAATGAACTAATAGGGACCCAAAATATAAACTGTTTATCAACCTTACACAACTGTACAGCAAGTTATTATTATACAGCTCATCTTATGTAATTACCATATGTAAAATAACCTGTATTTGAATGAATATTTAAATGATCTTGTTTTCTTATTTATTTTGTTTTGTATCTCCATGCCCAGGTCATGGCTCAAAGGGTCCTTGAGACAAATCATCCATCTAACGATTAAGAATAAATAAACATGTAAGCAAATAAAGTTGAAGAAGCACCAGGAGGCCACAAGGCATGACACTGGATGACACGTGATGTAGTATGATTGCCACTGACAGACACTAGTGCACATAGTTACATCATATAACCTTTTGATAAAAACCTCAAAGCTTACTATAACTGATGTGTCTCTTCTTTGAGATCTTGCTGATTGGATGAAATGTCCATAGAAAAAAATAAGGGACTATATGAAGTTATTAATCAAAACTAGGTCATGATGACAAAAGTGCCTCAGTATGGTCAGTGAGAATGAAGGCATAATTATGGAGGTCAGAACAATTTGACGTAACTATAGAGGTAAACACAGTTCTCTTCCCTTGGGGGGGTTGGCTGTTCAGGAAAAATGCCCCTCCATTCCTACACCCTACAATTGACTCATGAAGGATCAAGATTGCTACCTGATCCTGGGTTATCTTAGTCACAATCAGGACAATGACTTCTCATGGTGGCTAAGGCTGCAGAACCAACCAGAGTTCTACTGGTACCAAAAAGGTTGTGGCCAGCAGTAACACCAGTAACAGCATTATGAAGTTGGTGCTTAGGTTATAACCTGCCCGATCTCAAGCAGTAACTCTGTGACTCATCCTTATCGGTTCACTACTCAAAAAGTTTGTGTTTTAGATTCACATAGCTCTCAAACACTACATTGAAAGATGTCACAAAACTAGTACGGACATAACAAATATCTTATGTGAGTACAGAGAATAGGGATTTATATTACATGATCGATGTTTTACTACTTTGAATCAGTAAACATTGATCACTACTGATCAAAGTAGTAAAACATCGAATAATCTTTAAAAGTATTTTTAAAACATAAAAAATAAAACAAAAAGGTTTAGGCAGGGGGGCAAGCACCCCTGCACCCCCACATCCCCCACTACTTAAATATACCAACTCCAAAATCACACCTTAATGGAGTACGGTACGGAAAGGGAAGATTTCCCTTTCCCACACTGTAGCGTGATCTTGGAGTTGGTATATTTAAGTAGCAGGGGGTGTGGGGGGTGCAGGGAGGCTTGCCCCCCTGCTTTAACCCATCAGGTTAAGTTTTTCTTGTTAATTTTATTTTTTTTTATTTTCAAAAGTTACAGAACTTCAATCATATGGTGTCGACCATATGGTATTCGATGTTCCGTAACTTCGAAATTATAATATAGACCCCAGAGAATAGACAAGAGGGGGTGCTGGAATTTACTGGAGAAATCTGGCAAAAGAACCAAGGTATTGGGAGCAAATGCTTACATTTGTTTTGATATCCTTTTAACTTTTTCTGGATCAATGCCCTGGCTTTTTTAGTATAAATATAGTACCTGAGGTTCCCATATTCTACAGTGTGAACCTATAGTCTTCAACATTTCTGACCTCCTTACAGCTCATTTGACCTTTGGTGACATACTGGTTCTAGGTGCTATCAGACTGTGTTAGCCAAACAGTTTTATTTTCATTTATTACTGTAAAACTAAATACAAATTATCTTGCTGTAAATGGAGCCGTGCTTCATGGGTCTCCCCTGAAAAATGTGTTGTGACCACCAGGGACCTTATGCTTATTAAAATGCATTAACTAGGCAATGATTTATTGCATAGTAATCTTAAGTTACAGGGTTCCCAGTATCAAGTTACTTGTAATGTTTATGACATTCAATTTTCCTTTCTTTAAATTCTATGCATCCTCTATGACTGTGATGCCAATGGCAGAATGCACTTGTGATTTCTTTACCCAGCCGTACAGAATGTATCCTGATATTCTGGACAGTTATCTGTCATTATCTTCATTTAGTCCCTTTATCACCTCATGTCTGACTACAAATGTGATCACATCTTAGCGAACCTGGGACATGTCCTGACTTTGATTATTGAGTTCCTTTGATGTACACATTTTCTCTTCATGTAATTTAATTACTGCTCCTGCACTTCCGTAGCAGTTGTTGTTGTTTGGGGCTTTAGAGTCCCAGGAATGTTTTCCACTAGTTAGTTATGTTTCCATCTTGCCTGTAGCTCATCATAGGCTCTTGAATATGACATTGCACTTATATGTTCCCTTAGTTTCCTCTCCTGTCCTCTATTACCTTTTCCTGTCTGCTTGGCTTAATGTCCTGCCCCTGCCTCTGTGACTTCTGCAGTTCATTCCCTTGCATTCATAATGCTGTTCCTGTCTTCATTTTGTCATCATATTTGGAAAGTAGGGACAAAATGGATCCCACCGACATATCACATCTTCACAGGTGGACTGACTTCCAGTCATAAATGCAGAGTCTTTCAGCCTGTAGTTTGGAGTTTTGGCACACGCATACTGCAACTCAAAATCTTGATCCAGCCTATTTCTATATTACCTCTGCAGCTCAGAGGGACTGCTCAAGATTATGGTCAAGGAGACCATTGAGAAACTCATTGATTTCACCCAATATTTGTGCGAAACTTATAGTGTTCCATATTAAGTATATTATCCCCACATATCCCAGATAGAAATTTGCAATCACCCATCCAGTCATCTGGGCTGATTTTAAAATTTGCTAGGGAATCACTCTGCTTAATATGTAAGGCGGTATTCAATTTAAAAATGGGAGGCTGTGTTGTATTAAGTACCTGTCACACCAACTGGTATCGTTAATGTGACAGTATACGTTTAGCTCTATAGCATAGGTATTTGCTTTACCATCAGTTCTATTAAGGTGAAGAGGTTGAAAAACTTCAAAGGTCATTCATTGCATGAAAGATTAAACAGAGACATTTCTTTAGGAGCCTGTGTGAGACTGAGTATAGAGCTACAGCTTTTAGTCTGCCAGAGTGGCTAAGGGTACCAGGACCTGAGATATTTTTAGCGAGGATATGGTGAGTTCTCTCTTGGTTTGGTTTAGATGCTTAGTGAGGTACATATTGAAGGAGGGATTACATTCAATGATAGGTGTAATAGAAGAAGAATAAATTGATACTAGTAATTTCTCTGCACTTTGAAGGATACCAAGAAAGATATATTGTGCAATGTAGAAGAGTGTTCTTACCATGACAGAGATGTGGAGGTTAAAGGAGAGTTTGTTATCAACATAAGTGACCATGTTCTAAAGGAGAGTTTATCAAAATAAGTGACCATGTTCCAAAGGAGAGTTTGTTATCAACATAAGTACCATGTTCTAAAGGAGAGTTTATCAACATACGTGACCATGTTCCAAAGGAGAGTTTATCAACATAAGTGACCACATTCCTGACAAATGGAACAAACTTAATAGGAGTGCTGATTATATGGCATTATGTGGTGGTGATGGGGTATTTACAAAAGAAAATGATACTGTATTTCTTAGTACTGAGGGTAAGCACACGATTAACACACCTATACTTTGTTTGGTCCAACTATTCCTGGATCATTTGAGTATCAGAAAGGAATTTGAAAACAACCTCCAGTTTGTCATCATTAACAAATATGGCTAGACATAGTCCCTTGGTATCAGCTTCCATGACAGAGAAGTTTATGCCAAAGAGGAGGGGGGTCCTGAGGGAGCCCTGTGGAGTTGCAGTGGTGAACGTTTTCTGTCTAGAGCTAAAACCTTTGACCTTAACAGTATAGGTTTTAACAGATACCATATTAGCAATCCAGCAGTTGCATGTTAATTAATTTTGAGCTGAGAAAGTTTGCTGATATTATCCATGGCCTCAGTAACATTTTCAAAGAAATCAGCCAGCTTGAACAGACATAATCTGCTTTTTATAAAGCCAAGCTGAAGTATATTCAGGGATATAAGGTCACTTATAGCTTCATTTATTAGGTCAACTATAATACATTCCATAGTCTTACAAATAATATTAGTGAAACTAATAGAGCTGTAATTCCCAGAGTCAGTAGAAAGTCCACCTTTATGCAAAGGCGCCCCGACAAGCTGTTCTTCACATCTCAGGAATGTAACTAGTTTGAAGTGATGAATAAGGGGTTTTGCTAGATGAGATGTAGTTCCCTGCTGCCATACAAGGATATAATCAGGACCAAGAAAACTGGTCATCAAAAGGACTTGGCCAATCGTGATGTCTAGAGGGGAGGAGTGAATGGGGGATGGGTGACAGAGAGGTAGGTGAGTTGAGTGAAGTTGAAAGATAACATTATCAATATCCTTGGGAGCAGATAAGCAAGTATCATTAGAGCTAGGTTCATTAAAGAACCGTTGGTTACTTCTAAGCTTCCTAATCTATCTGAAGAAGGCCTTATAGCTGAACTTTGAATTGGTTGTAACCATAAGTAAATAGTTGGTCTTGCGTTCCTTACTGGTAAGCTTGACAGACTTACTAGTTTTAAATCCCTTTCACAGTGATGATGTGGAGATCATTTATGGAAGGCTAGGAGAGTCTGGACCTTCTAGCCTTTGAAACAATGACTGTTATTATTGATCCTGCATTTCTCATGCTACAGGTCACTAGAGTAGTTATGGTGGAGTGAAGGGGGGCAACAGCCCCAGGTTCAGAGTATTAGGGGGTGTGATCAGCTCTCCAATCCATCCTCATATCTCTTTAAATGTATACCAACTTATAAAAGCTGGTATTGCATTTGCGGTCAAAGCTGAGCACTGTAGTGCTTCCTGTGTGGTGTAAACTGTAGCAACTGCTTGCTATAGTTGTAGCAAGCAGTTTGTTGCAGTTTAAAACACAAATGTTTTTTTTTTTTTTTTTTTTTATTAAAACCAAAGTGCTGTAGTGCTCTTTGTAGAATATAAACTGTAACAACAACTTCCTACATTGTAGTAAGTAGTTTGCTACAGTGTAAGAAAAACAAACTTTTGTTATTTTTTAAAGCAAGAGTGTGAGGAAGATGGGTCGGGGCAGGGTGCAGAAACAAGACCTGACTGGCTCCTGGTACCTGATTGCTGGCATTTAAAAAAATTGTCCCTCTGAAGAGGGGCAGGGCTGGGATGCAGAACAGTTGGCTGCTGCCTTTCCAGAGCATCAACCACCAGATCGATCTTTTTTGCTCTTTCATTAAAGAGCTGGGGATAGGAGGGAAGGGGGCATGTATTTGTGTACCTGCTTTCAGAAAGACTGGACTTTTTTTTTGCTCTCCAGGTTAAGAGTTGAGGGGGAGGAGCACATGTTCCTGGAACTAGCACATGGTGCTAGTTGGGCTAGCTAAGCCTCTGCTACAGATTCTCACACTCTTATACTGTTGCTGGCTGGTGGCTTTCAGCCTAATCCTGACCTCATACCTCACAACAAATTGCTGCTTTGGCCTCTCTAGAAGACCCAGATGTTTTTAATTTTGCAAGGAACCCCAACTGCAGTGGCACTAATATAATGACTGCGAGTTTCTGGCCTGAGTCACTTACTACTGCATACATCCTGTAATCTTATGTCTAAGTTGTCCCTGGTTTCAAGAATATCTCTGATTCTTGACACTTAGTTTTGGTCTGTTCCTCATAAAAATGTGGTTTACCTACAAATCATTGAGGACCATAGCCGTATAATGACATACCTTTGAGCTTTGGAGTTGATGCTCTTCAGAAAATACATAGTAATGCAAAACTGGTTATCCTAGCAAATTTATTAGTATCTAAGCACAATATTTAAAATCTGTCCATGATTTCAGACCTTTGTTCCCCACTATTGTCTGCTTTATTAAGAGTACTTAAATGAGTCGCAGGGGAAACACCAGACACTAGGGATAACATTTACTGCATGGTTTAAGGGGATTGACAAAGAAGTCGATCAGAGGGAAACACTAGACACCAAGGATAACTCTTAAGTTGTGCCTTAAGGGAAATTTAACAAAGATTTAGATCGGGGAAACATTAGACACCAGAGATAACTCTTTAACAAAGTGCTAAAGAGCACTAAAAAAAACAAATAAAAGAAGAAGAAGAAGATGATGTGGGTCGGGGAAATACTAGACACCTGGGATACTCTTAAGTATTACACCTTAATTTCAGTAAATAGCATTCAAACCCTGCACCATCTCACCCGGGCTATTTGTCCTCTGCATCTGCACTAGATTCCAAGAATAACATGGAATAATAACTAAAACTGAAAATTTATTTATTTATTTGCATTTGTTTACCAGGAAGGTCCACTGGTCTGAGTTGAGCCCATTTTCAGTGGAGGCCCGGGGAGAATAGCTACATAAGAGCAAAGATTAACAATACAACAATAACAGCAGCGCAATAACTCAAATTTTTTGAACATTTAGTTGAAAAATTAGACATAACGACAACAAAGGATTTACAGTGCAACACAGGATTCTAGGTGTAACAGCTATGGATGTATACATAGGTAATATGTTTAGCTAGCATGTCGGTACCTTAGGTTCTAATAACATATTATGATTATTAACAGGATATGAGGTCAGAAACTTGTATCATTAATATTTCGTTCAGAGATATTCCACAATAGAGAGCTTAAGGCACTTGTGAAAAAAGAAAACAGTAAGTAGTAGTTTGAAAGTTGTGATAGACAGAGGAGTACTTAATGGCGAGAAGATTGGAGGAAGAAGGAGTCAGGTTTTAAGAGGTATGGTACTGGTGCATGCACATTGCCATAAAGAGGAAAGATGTTGCTTCAAGGTTTTTTGAAGCCAACTGGATTGCAAGTGGTCCTGATCGAAGGTGGAAGTGTGTTCCACAGTTTGGCAATTGTAAAGGAGTAAAGCATCTGGCAAGCTGATAAGTTTGGTTTTCCATCTTTCAGGAGTAGCTGGTTTTCAGATCTGAGATGTCGTCTATTCAGGTGGTAGGTGGTAAATAGAGTGGTAAGGGCAGGGCAGTAAAGATAATTGTTATGTGCTGTGATTAGTTACAGGTAAGACAGATAGAGTGGAAGCTCTAGTCAGTCTAGAAAGTGTAGCGAGGAACAGTGGTGGGAAGAGTATTTTGCATTGGTTGGGAGCTTAGCAATTTTATTGTAGCACATCTCAAGTTTGGATTTCAGTGAGGACCGAATATTAGTAATGAAAGGGGCACCATATAAGAGAGAGGGTAGTAGAAAGGTGGTGGCAAGGGTTTGTTTGGTGGAGCAGTTGAGGAATTGTTTGTACCTATAGAGCATGCCAAGTTTTTGGTGTGTTTTTTTGATAATGTTGTGTATGTGCAGGTCGAGTGTTAGGTTTTCAGCTATGACTACTGCTAACTTTGTATGCGAGACCACCTCTACAGTGGTTTTATTTTGGGCCTGTATGGAGAATTCATTTTTATTTAGAGAAATAGTTTTCTTATGGGTGAATAGCACGAGTTTAGCTTTCTTGGGGTTTAGGGCAAGAGTAAAGTACATAGGCGGAAGAAAAAAGGCTTCAAAACTGACACGCATGACACACGAAACAGCAGCATTAACGCACTATGCTAACTGATAAGTTAGTGAACCATTTTCTTATAATATAATGAGGATCTTGGGCATTATTCAAGGCCTGAAACAGTTCATACTTTCTGTGGGAGAGGGACAGGGCACATATAAGCATACCTCTCAACCTTATAGTGTAAGACAAAGACACACTATCAGGAATGGATTGTAATTCCCTGTAATCACATCTATGAAGGTAAAAGCCGTACTCTCTAATCACATCTATGCAGGTAAAAGCTGCACTTTCTAAAACCAAAAACACAGCATCCATGGGACCGGACAACATCCTGGCTGCGTTTTACACAAACTTCAGAACAAACTGGCTCCCCACCTAAGCACCATGTTCAATCATAGTCTCACGTCAGGCTTTGTGCCCACTAAATGGCGCACAGCAACAGTTATCCCACTTCACAAAGGGGGAGCCACCACTGATCCTGGGAATTATTGCCCTATTAGCCTGACGAGCCTGGTCTGCAAGGCCGTGGAATGTATCATCATGGAGCTCATAAACAAAGACATTGGTAACCTCCAAACTCTGGACTCCACCCAGTTCGGATTTGTG
Source organism: Protopterus annectens (assembly GCF_019279795.1). Classification (NCBI taxonomy): domain Eukaryota; kingdom Metazoa; phylum Chordata; order Ceratodontiformes; family Protopteridae; genus Protopterus; species Protopterus annectens. The sequence goes on along the minus strand of NC_056740.1, from coordinate 399,835,874 downwards.
AATGGCAGATCATGCCTTCTGAACCTTATCGACTTCTTTGAGGCAGTCACCAAAGCCGTAGACGAGGGTAAGGTGGTTCACACAGCTTATCTTGACCTCGCCAAGGCCTTCGACACCATCCCCCATTCTGGAATTATAGCTAAACTCACTAAACTATGTATAAATCCCTACATCACAAGATGGGTTGCCAAATGGCTCACTGAATGAACCCACACTGTAAAAGTTGCAGACTCCATATAAGACTTAAAACCAGTGACAAGTGGAGTACCACAGGGTTCAGTCCTGGGACCTCGCCTGTTTGGTATCTACTGCTCTGAAGTACAGGCTAACAAAGAAGGCCTCTGGCTAACAAAGTTCATAGATGAATGCAAACTAGGAGCCATAGTCGAGTCCCGAAATGATGTGGACATCCTACAGAAGGGCCTCACTGAGACAGATGCCTGGTGACAGAGGCATGGTCTCAAGCTCAATGCCAAAAAGTGCATTGTCATCCCCTTTGGTAAAAGCTCTGTACCTATGAACTACCACATAAAAGGCAGTCTACTTAATTTCGAATGTGTGATAAGAGACCTTGGGACCCAGGTGGATCGTAGTCTCTCCTTTGATAATCACTTTGCCACAGTAGTCAGGAAATCCTTCTGAGTGACACACCTCATCACAAAAGGGTTCTCATCCGGGAAAAAAGAGGTCATTGTTCCCCTCTACTTGGCACTCATTAGACCCAGTATAGAGTACAACTCACCTTTTTGAATGTACCTCACAAGACATTTGCAGCTGGAAAGGCCACAGTAGTACACCACAAAGAGGATTACTGGCCTCAAACAGATGCCCTACACTGACCATCTCAAAAAACTCCAGCTTTACTCTCTAGCATATCTCCTACTCCGAGGGGATCTCTGCCTAACATATAAAGCTATGTTACACCCAGAGCTGTTGGACATGCAACACCTAAGAAAAGCCTAATCCCTCCGAGCTACATGCTCTAGGACCTAAACCTTGTCATCACAATAAACAGGATAGGACATGCTGGAGGGGCTCTATATTAAATCACGAATGCTTTAAAAAGTGAGCGGTGATTAATGGAAACCCTATGTGGCGAAAGTTTACAATGTCGAAGTGTCAGAACAGTGATTTTTTTTTCCAAGTGAAAATAAATCTCTGTTCCAAAAAAAAAAAAATAATAATTTCAAACATTACATTCAGTGGGGGCTTTGCCCCACACCAAAGATACCAACTCCGAGACCACACTGCAGTGCCGAAATGGCAAATTACCAAAAGCAGCCAAGCAAATTTTTTTCCCAGGGAAAGAATTTGCTTAACAACCGCTTGATATTTTCCATAGCTTTGCAGACCAGGCTGGTTAAGCTTATGGGGCGGTAGTTTCAGGGTCTGTAGAGGCACCCCCTTGTGGAGTGGGACCACTGTTGCTGCACGCCAGTGTTCAGGCACATATCCCGAAGTAAGGCTAAGGTTAAATAGCATTTTTATGTGTGGGTTTAGCTCCTCTTGGAGTTCAAGTAACAGGCAACCCGGGATACCGTCAGGTCCCATTGATGCTGTGTTTTTTGCTTTCTTTAGGGCGGTTCTCACTTGGACATCTGAGATGACAGGGAGATTACATTCAGCTGGGATAAGTATTTCTTCTTTTGGGGGTGAAGGAGGGGAGAAATTTGCACTGAACCTGTCAGCCAGAATGTTGGCAATATCTGTGGGTTCAGTGTATTTTTTGTTGTTGTGAACCAACTCTGAGCATATCTGAGGGTTTCCGCCCAGGTTTCTAACATAGCTGAAGAAGGCTTTGTGGTTATCTTTAGTGTCCTTAGCAATTTTTCTCTCAACGTTGGCCTTGGATGTTTTTATGAGAGAATGTAGTTTTCTGCTAATGTTGATCAGAGATGTCTTCCCTTCATGGGATTTTGCTCTGACGTGCAGTAGCTTCCTTCTTTTGTTATACAATTTGTTTATGGCTGAGGTCCACCAGACAGGATGCTTACCTTTGGTGGAGAGGGACTTGGATTTGTTTGGGATTGCATGATCCATGCATTCTTGGAGATGTCCATAGAAAGCATTTGTGAAGGATTCGGCATTGTGGGATGAGGTATCCACTGGCACAGTGGGCTTAAAGGATACCATCTCAGTCTTACGAAGAGTGAAGTCTGCTTTTGAGAAGTTTTTCACTGTGGTCTTTTGTGCTGGGGGTGGAGGTGGGATATGTATATCCAGGGTGATTAGTTTGTGGTCAGATCTCACTAGTGAGGGGTATACTTCTGGTGTGGAGCATTTTGTCCCCATGTTTGTGATGATCAGGTCTAGTATATTATCTCCCCTAGTGGGAGAGGTGACTAGTTGTTCCAGTGCATTTGAATTTATGAATTCCAGGAACCTTTGGGCTAGGGTATTAGGGCTAGAATAATGTACCCAATCTATGTTTGGGTAGTTGAAGTCTCCCAGTATGATGGTATTTTGTGATACATTCATATCCTCCAATGTCTTCAGGAAGGCTGAGTGGGGTCTTGAGATTGGAAGGGTGGTCTGTAACATGCTACCAGTTGTATAGCAGTTTTGCCTATGGTTAGTTGCACCTGTATGGTCTCTGATGCTTCATGTGTTGCTACTAACCTGGAGGTGTGGGTGTCCTTGATGAATATGGACACTCCCCCTCCCTTTGTGGTTTGGCCCGGGTTTTGGGGCTGAAAAGCATGATACGAGGTATAGCCTGGTAGCGCTGGGGTGCTCTCAGGAGCCTTGAACCAGGTTTCAGTTACTGCACAGACGTCGATCTTCTCCATGCTGAGGAGTGCATCAATTGCCTGCATCTTGAGATTTAGACTTCTGGCATCGAGCAGCATTACCCTTAGTTTTTTTCCATTTTTGTTTTCTAAGGAGGTGGGTTTGTCTTTTTGAGCCTGCCTAAAAAAGGCACTATGGGGGTGGCAAGAGCCTTAGCCAATATCCGGAAGCCCAGTGGTGACAGGTGTAAGCCATCCCTTGCGAAGCAGCGTGGCTTGTCCAACATGTAATCCCAGGCAGACAGACATTGGATCCCTTTAGAATGACACCAGTACTTGAGCCAATTGTTAAAGCTGATCATCTTGTCTTTGTATTGTGGTATCATTCTTGGTGAGGGCAAGATGCTCAGGGTCAGGGTCATACCAGCCTGGGCTACATAATCGGAGAGCTCCTCTATGTCTCTTTTCATGTAGTCCAGGGAGGTATGTCTCAGGTCATTCACACCAGCATGGACAATGACGGAGTCATATTTGTACTTGCTTTGGAGTGACTTGAGTGTGTGTGTTATGTGGCGGATCCTAGCTCCCGATAGACAGCTCACAGTCACCTTCTCCTTGTTCAGCCTGGTCAGTGGGACATCAGTGTGTCTGACTATAGAGTCACCTATTACTAGTGTATCAGGCAAGGTGTTTGGCCTTAAGGGCTGTGATTGGTTGACACACTGATTTATTGAAGTATGTGTTGCATGTGTTTTGTTTTGAGGTGGTGGATTTTTGGATGTCTGCTTTGGGAGCCTCTGTTGTTTTGGTAAGTTTTTTATTAGAGCCTCCGAGTATATCTTTGTGTTTTTATGTGTTTGGTTTGCGGTTGTGGTAGGTCTATGTGGGACTGGGATTGTTGTGTGTGTGTGGTTGCCATCTCCTCCTGTCTGGTCACGCCAGCTCTGAGTTGAGAGAGTTCAGCCTCCAGTTTGGCTATATAGTTGCATCTCTCACATGTATTTGTGTTTGTTGGGAGGAGGAGAGGGTTGTCTGTGGTCCTGATCAAAGGTGGAAGTGTGTTCCACAGTTTGGTAATTGTAAAGGAGTAAAGCATCTGGCAAGCTGATAAGTTTGGTTTTCCATCTTTCCGGAGTAGCTGGTGTTCAGATCTGAGGTGTCGTCTATTCAGGTGGTAGGTGATAAATAGAGTGGTAAGGGCAGGGCAGTAAAGATAATTGTTATGTGCTGTGATTAATTACAGGTAAGACAGATAGAATGGAAGCTCTAGTCAGTCTAGAAAGTGTAGCGAGGAACAGTGGTGGGAAGAGTATTTTACATTGGTTGGGAGATTAGCAATTTTATTGTAGCACATCTCAAGTTTGGATTTCAGTGAGGACCGAATATTAGTAATGAGAGGGGCACCATATAAGAGAGAGGGTAGTAGAAAGGTGGTGGCAAGGGTTTGTTTGGTGGAGCAGTTGAGGAATTGTTTGTACCTATAGAGCATGCCAAGTTTTTGGTGTGTTTTTTTGATAATGTTGTGTATGTGCAGGTCGAGTGTTAGGTTTTCAGCTATGACTACTGCCAACTTTGTATGCGTGACCGCCTCTACAGTGGTTTTATTTTGGGCCTATATGGAAAATTCAGTTTTATTTAGAGAAATAGTTTTCTTATGGGTAAATAGCACGAGTTTAGCTTTCTTGGGGTTTAGGGCAAGAGTAAAGTACATAGGCGGAAGAAAAAAGGCTTCAAAACTGACACGCATGACACACGAAACAGCAGCATTAACTCACTATGCTAACTGATACGTTAGTGAACCATTTTCTTATAATATAATGAGGATCTTGGGCATTATTCAAGGCCTGAAACAGTTCATACTTTCTGTGGGAGAGGGACAGGGCACATATAAGCATACCTCTCAACCTTATAGTGTAAGACAAAGACACACTATCAGGAATGGATTGTAATTCCCTGTAATCACATCTATGAAGGTAAAAGCCGTACTCTCTAATCACATCTATGCAGGTAAAAGCTGCACTTTCTAAAACCAAAAACACAGCATCCATGGGACCGGACAACATCCCTGGCTGCGTTTTACACAAACTTCAGAACAAACTGGCTCCCCACCTAAGCACCATGTTCAATCATAGTCTCACGTCAGGCTTTGTGCCCACTAAATGGCGCACAGCAACAGTTATCCCACTTCACAAAGGGGGAGCCACCACTGATCCTGGGAATTATTGCCCTATTAGCCTGACGAGCCTGGTCTGCAAGGCCATGGAATGTATCATCATGGAGCTCATAAACAAAGACATTGGTAACCTCCAAACTCTGGACTCCACCCAGTTCGGATTTGTGAATGGCAGATCATGCCTTCTGAACCTTATCGACTTCTTTGAGGCAGTCACCAAAGCCGTAGACGAGGGTAAGGTGGTTCACACAGCTTATCTTGACCTCGCCAAGGCCTTCGACACCATCCCCCATTCTGGAATTATAGCTAAACTCACTAAGCTAGGTATAAATCCCTACATCACAAGATGGATTGCCAACTGGCTCACTAAATGAACCCACACTGTAAAAGTTGCAGACTCCATATCTGACTTAAAACCAGTGACAAGTGGAGTACCACAGGGTTCAGTCCTGGGACCTTGCCTGTTTGGTATCTACTGCTCTGAAGTACAGGATAACAAAGAAGGCCTCTGGCTAACGAAGTTCACAGATGAATGCAAACTAGGAGCCATAATCGAGTCCCGAAATGATGTGGACATCCTACAGAAGGGCCTCACTGAGACATAGATGCCTGGTGTCAGAGGCATGGTCTCAAGCTCAATGCCAAAAAGTGCATTGTCATCTCATTTGGTAAAAGCTCTGTACCTATGAACTACCACATAAACGGCAGTCTACTTAATGTCGAATGTGTGATAAGAGACCTTAGGACCCAGGTGGATAGTAGTTTCTCCTTTGATAATCACTTTGCCACAGTAGTCAGGAAATCCTTCTGTGTGACACACCTCATCACAAAAGGGTTCTCATCCAGGAAAAAAGAGGTCATTGTTCCCCTCTACTTGGCACTCATTAGACCCAGTATAGAGTACAACTCACCTTTTGGAATGTACCTCACAAGACATTTGCAGCAGCTGGAAACGCCACAGAAGTACACCACAAAGAGGATTACTGGCCTCAAACAGATGCCCTACACTGACCATCTCAAAAAACTCCAACTTTACTCTGTAGCATATCGCCTACTCCGAGGGGATCTCTGCCTAACATATAAAGCTATGTTACACCCAGAGCTGTTGGACATGCAACACCTAAGAAAAGCCTAATCCCTCCGAGCTACATGCTCTAGGACCTAAACCTTGTCATCACAATAAACAGGACATGCTGGAGGGGCTCTATATTAAATCACCGAATGCTTAAAAAAGCGAACGGTGATTAATCGACCCTATGTAAGCGAAAGTTTACAATGTCGAAGTGTCAGAACAGCGATTTTTTTTTCCAAGTGAAAAAAAATCGCTGTTCCCAAAAAAAAAATAATAATTTCAAACATTACATTCAGTGGGGGGCTTTGCCCCCCCACTCCCCCCCTACTTAAAGATACCAACTCCGAGACCACACTGCAGTGCCAAAAATGGCAAAGTACCAAAGCAGCCAAGCAAATTCTTTCCCAGGGAAAGAATTTGCTTAACAGCCGCTTTGATATTTTCTGTTTTCAGCCTTTTCAGTTCGACCAAGAAGCATTCGAAAGAATGCGTCTTCGGTCTTCTAATACAGACCCGTTGGAGGGATAGATTCCTGTCCCAGAGATTTCCTATACTCTGGAACAAGCTACCCATCTATGTCAAGCAATGTTCCTCATTAGTACTCTTTAATAAAACTCTTGATGAGTGGATGGGAAATAGGAAATACGCCCTGGGGATCACTTCTGTGGCTCTGCTCGACAGGGGCACAGGAAATTAACTTTCTTGGGTGGCGTAAGCCAGGAAACCTTGTTGGCTAGGCTTACTTAGGCCTTTGGGTGATAACCTAGTATCTACCTATGAACCTATGAACCTATTATTCCTCTTACAAACTTAGAAAGTCATTAGAATAACAGCTTTTAAACTAGCATGGATTTACAGAAGGATGCGAAGTGTGAGACTCTAATGTCTGGCATTAATGACTGATTATAATCATGTGTGATGTATGAAGGCAGGGAAAAAAGGGGACATCGGGGAGGTTATCACAACACAGGTATGTATGACGTATGTGGTGTGTGTGAGTGTGTGTGTGTGTGTGTGTGTGTGTGTGTGTGTGTGTGTGTGTGTGTGTGTGTGTGTGTGTGTGTGGGAGAGTGAATGAGGGGGACTGCTTGTGCTGACGGGATGCTTGGCCTGCCGGTGTTAACTACTGCAGGAATGTGCTGATCTGCTTTTGCAGTAATTAATAGTAATTCAAAAACATGCAAATTAGCCAATAATGAGGTCTTTTCTCACTGTGGCTAATGTGTTTCTGGAGTGCAAAATTTGACATTGCAGAAACATTCCATGGGTGGTGGGCTTCTTTCTGAATCCTCAGGAAAGTCTGTGTCTGAGGGAGGGGCCTAAGCTTCATTCATTTCCTGCCACTGAGCTCACCAGCCCCCTGTCCAAGGTGGAGACTGGTCCATCCCCTCCCTGGGATGACAGCCAAACCCATTCATTTCCAAGGTTATGCATGCCATGTCTGCCTCTTCTGAGAGTTGAGGGTCAGTTGAAAGGGAGTGGTTTAGTCAGTAAATTAGATGGGCCCCATGATCCAGATCTCTCCCAGATCTGCTAACCTCCTTGGTGGCTCTCTCAAGCTCCACTATATCTGCCTTACCTTGGGGAAGTATAGAAGTCTTTACATATATTCTTTTCCCAGTAGGATATGTTGTGTGTACAACACCCCTTTGCAGCATGTGCTGTGCAGGCCCATGCTCTGTTAATGCAGCACCATCACCAAACTAGCAAGCCATGCCTGCCTCCTCCTCCACCTCTAGATGGGTGGGATGGCAGCAGTCCTCTCTGGTCCATCCACTCCAGCTCCTGTGCCTCTAAGCAAACTCTGGTCATCCGGGTCACAGTCGGGGATTCATCCTTCTTTGCCATGGTGGCAGGCTTTACAGAATGTTTTTAAGAATGAAATAGAGCCTCAACACTGTTATATTATTTTTTACTACACATGAACAATTACTGTCCTGATAATTATTCTAATAATTATTATGTATTTAGAAAATGGAACAGGATGACATCACAGAAATGTGATACACAGGCTATCAGAGGGGACGCAATTTTTGGGAAACAGTTTGGATGTGGAAACCTCTGAGAACGCATTCAACTTAGCTAGGAAGGTGATAAAGGGAAGGAGGTCATGCATATTCATCTGGAACTGACTACATACATATTTTATACCCCTATAGAAAATAGAACATGTTTTCAATAGTTTCTCAATTGTAGAGGTAGATTGATATAGGGAAAAGGGGGACTGGCATCACATTTTCTGGTCATACCAAACACTGAGTAACTTTAGAAAGACCTCGACGAGATGGTGAAAGTAATAACCCAGGAACAGATGGAAATGACAGAAAAATTAGTATTTTGTTTTTGTGAGTGGACAACCAAAGAGATATGAGCAGCAGATTCCAAGCAATACTTTTTTTGGATATTAAGTCTCATGACAAAAAAGGCAGTAACTTGTTTTTTGAGCCTCCCTCAGATCAATTTTCTGGCACTGCTATCCAGTGCCCCATGTCCATCCTGGGTCTGTTGGCTACTCCTACCCCTCCCCCCCCAAACTTATTCCATGAATCTGCTGTTGCTTGTTGTGGAAACTAAGGGTGTTCTAGGGGGTTTCAGCCATTCACATCTGTTGGGATTTTTTTTTTGGTTATGGTGTGCAGTGGGGATGTTGAGGCATATCATCTTATCTCCATAGCAGCTTGGCCATGTCCGCCCCCACCTCCTCTTTGGACCACACCTCCTGCCATACAAAGTCCCCAGTCTCTACCAGGGATCATTGCAGGAAGTGCCCACATCACCACCCATCCCACTAGGATGGTAATGTCTATCCCTCCCTAACACTCTGTTAGTTGCCAAACCACTAATTAAACCCAGGTCACGTGGGCAATAGTCCGGGCTTTATCCCTCTACACAACTAGAGCAGCAAGGTAAAAAAAGGCAATAACTAAAAAACAGGGGAAAAGGAGAGCCTGATGATACAGGAGTTGGATACACTGGTTGAACAAGTAAAGAAAGAGGAGCAGGGGAAATGGGAAGGAGAAAAGAGATACATAACAGTTTGGTTCCCATGGTTACAATATAAATATGGAACAGGGAAAACTCATTGATATATGTGTAGCACAAAGGCTGCGCTAAATGGGGGGGAAATATAAATAGTTTGTCTATGATTATAAAGAAAGCTAGTGGAAATTATGCAGCTTCAACTGACTGGTATTCTAGATTGGAATGCAATAACAAAGCATCAAACAGTTCAAGAAGACTGACCTTTAAAAATAAAAGGAAGGGTATAATAACATTATGAAATGATCATAGAGCAAACAATAAGAAACACCAGGAAGACATCAAAAAGTGATGGTAGGGTTGCATGCAAAAAGTAAAGAGTAATACATGTTAAAAACTGTGAACATGGGCTGGTGAATGGTTAAAAAGGTAAGAGAGAAATTAAATATGTACAAACAGCCTTATGTACCATGCATGAGAACTGCCCAGATGATGTTCATAGGTGTATACTAGTCTAACAACCACCAGAACCTTTATAAGCCTAGTGGTGCAACCCAAATGTGTCCCACAAGTTATATGCTTTAGTTTAAACATTTATATAATGGGTGATTGTTGTTTATGACATGATTTGCTGACTGCCTCTGTCCATCTGAGACATAGGCAGTGGACCAGGGGACACCATTGTGCTGTGTTTTTACATTAGAAGAACTGGGATTATTCATCTAGAGGCAGTAGTTAGGTATGTATGATTATACTAACATGGAATAAAATATGTTAGTTAAAAAAGTCATAGCATTAGACCCTCAAAAAAAGGAGACGAGAATGGAGATAGGTGCTTGCAGTGTCATCATAAGGGACTGACTTTAGTGGAAGTAGAAATGATGCTGATTCCCTACCTTAGAGAGATGAAGAGATCTTCCCACAGAATGATGGATTACCTTATATTAATGTTTCACGACTGTGCAATATGGATGCATGAAAATTATGCTCCTGCAGACTCATGCTAAGCACTGGAGGGGGATGAAGTGCACACTAGATGGGTCATGAGGTCCAAACTTACTGAAATATTTATGTATCTCACACATGCACTTTAATACCATGTTTTGTTTCCATTTAGTTTGCTAATCTATTTATCAAGCTAAATGCTAGCAACATGGAGAAACTTAAATATGAGGGGGGTACTTTGTCATGTACATCAATAACAAACTGCAGGATGGAAGAATTTAACAGCAGTTTGTAACAACAGATCTAATGTTTATGTGAGAGTGCACTTAATGCATTTCTCTGGACAGTTCAGAAAGTATGGCAATGTCTTTCAGATTCAGGTGAACAGCGGAGTTTATAAAACTGATAAGTAGATGGGGACATACTTCAATCACAGTACTGCAGGAATGTGGAAGAGTTTGTTAGACAACATAAAATAAAATGTGATTGTGTGTATTTTCAAGACAAAGCTTGATGAGCACATGGCTAAAAACATATTTCAGGTTTGTTAGTAGGAATGGAAGTTTTTGCTCCTGAGTTTCTGACCCTAACTTTTAACTTTCTAAGTTGAAGGGCTTACAAAATATGGCTGTTGAATATTTAACCTGGTGTTTCATGTGCATTGCTAGTGTGTACTGTACAAATCTTTAATGTGCTGTCTAGTAAGTCTTTCAGGCTGTGAAGTCTGATTAAAGAAAACAAATTTCTAAGAAGGATATACAGCTTCCCCCTTTTCACCTATCTGACCACAAACAGATACTAAGGTTTGTCTGATAAAATTTTTTGAATACACCCATTCTGGCAAAGACTGTGTGTTCATGTGTGAACTGCTTGTATGAAGGGGAAAATGAGTCATTTCTTCAGGCTGTATTTTGTGTTTATGTGCATGATACTTACCAAGATGTAAACAAAAGTTAATGATCCCTAATCATGAACAGTGTAGCCAACTTACTCTCTTCCACCCGTCTCCCCTTAAGCAATCATATCTCACTTTTACTAGCCACTTGCTCAGCAGATACAGACATTGTTTTTTAATTTTGAAAATAGCACATAATTGCATTCAAGATTATCAGATCCCTGCAGGTGTTTATATAGACAGAAGGCTTTCCTTTACTTTTCTGCAATAAAAGTAAAACATACTTCATTTAATATGCATTATTTTACTTGCAATATTTCCTGCTGCATGTACACGTGTTTTCACAAGTCTGGGTTTGTTCCACATAGTTATAAATGGGAAAAAAAAGTATCTTAGTCTAAAAGGTATTAATTGTAATTAGATGTTAACAATTTGGAAGGTTGTTAATGTTTTGTAATTCACCTCATGGTGGTAAAGTGCATCACTGCTTGCAGTTCTGCTGCCTTCCTGTGTGAGCAGTTAAGATGGCCTGACGAGTCTGAAATTCAAAGCTATGGAATGCATCATCATGGACCTAATAAACAAGGATATAGGGAATCTCCAAACTCTGGTTCCCACACAGTTTGGTTTTGTGAAGGGTAGATCATGCATGGTCAACTTGGTCGACTTCTTTGAGTCAGTCACCAGAGCTGTGGATGAAGGTGGAGGTGGTCCATACAGCCTACCTTGATCTGGCCAAGGCCTTTGATACTATTCCCCACTCAGGAACCATAGAAAAACTCACTAAGCTAGGCATCAAATCCATATATCACTAGGTGGGCTGCAAACTGGCTCACAGATAGAACCCACAGTGTGAAAGTAGCTGACTCCAAGTCAGACTGCCGACCAGTCATGAGTGGAGTCCCACAGGGTTCAGTCCTGGGTCCTCTCCTGTTTGGTATCTACTTCTCTGAACTCCAGGCCAACATGAAGGGACTCTGGCTGAGAAAGTCTGCAGACAGTTGCAAGTTGGAAGCTATTATTAACTCCCCAAATGATGTTGACATCCTACAGAAAGGCCTCACTGAGACCAACGACTGATGTCAGAACCATGGCCTTAAACTCAATGCCAAAAAATGTGTCATCTCCTTTGGGAAAAACCTGGTTCCCATGAATTACCACATCAATGGTAGTCCACTGAACACAGAAGGCATTATAAGAGATCTGGGAACACAGGTTGACAGCTACCTCTCTTTTTACCACCACATTGCTACTGTGGTCAGAAAGTCCTTCTATGTGGCACATCTCATTACTAAGGGTTTTGCATCCAGGAAGAAAGAGGTCATTGTCTCCTTCTCCCTCTAATCTTCCCTCATTAGGCCAAATCATTGAGTACAATGTCCCATTTGGCATGTACCTCACTAGACACATGCAACAACTGGAGAGGCCTCAAAAGTACCTCACAAAGAGGATCCTAGGCCTTAAACACTTGTCCTATATGGACAGACTAAAAAGACTCCAGCTATTCTCTGTCTCATATCACCTACTTAGAAGCGATATCTGCTTGACTTACAAAGCCATGTCTGATCCAGCTCTGTTAGAAATGCTTCATCTAAAGAAATCCCAATCCCTCCACATCACACACTCCAGAGACATCAACCTCATTACCACAATCAACAGAACATGCTGGAGGGACAGGTTCATAACCCAGAGACTGCCCATGCTATGGAATAGACTTGCTATACATGTCAAATAGAGCACCTCACTGGCCCTCTTCAAGAGAAATCTTGATGAGTGGATGGGAAATAGAAAATTCACCCCTGGGATCACTCCAGTGGCAATACTCGAGAGAAGCACTGGGAACTACGGTCGGGGGGCACGATGCCAGGGTAATCCTATGAGCTAGGCTTGAAAAGGCTCCAGAGCCCTTAGCCTAGTACACACCTGTGAACCTATGGAGAAGAAGCAAAAAGGGAGCAAAGGAGTACATTTTATGCTTCAATGAACCCCTTATGAAAGAAATAGGGCTCTAACTAGTCTGGGGAGAAGGGAGAAGCTACCTCAGATACAAGCTGTTAGGGAGTGTGATCTACAGGTACTAATGGTGCAGTAGTGCTGAACTGGCATTGATTTATAGGTTAATAGGTGTATACTAGGCTAATGACCACAAGGGCCTCCTTAAGCCTAACCATGCATACGAAATGTATCTAACAAGTTTTGCTGCCCTGGAGGCTATTTTTAGTGGTATGAGTAAGCTAGGCAATGGATGGTCAAGCATTTACAAGCTGCCTCTGTGTCTATTACAGATACAAGTGACAGACCAGGGGTGAAGTTCGGATTACCCATGCATGGGTAGATGTTATCCTTGAATGGGCTTAGATTACAACTCTGCTTCACACGAATGAAGGGGTATTCTCTGAAACACATACCTGTCCTTCCAACATATCCTTTTTATATTGAAGCAGGCTCAAGTCTTTGGATTGGGTAGGTCTGGTTTGTTATATGTATATGCAAAATTTCTGTCAATGCAGGATCCAGAATATGCAAGCAGTCTATCAGAATGGGATCCAGGAATGCCTTGTATACCAGACTTAGATCGCCCCTCAACAGTCTGTAGGAGAAAGAGTATAGGGATAGGGCTTTGAGGACTCTGCACAGGGCATGTTGTTAATTCCCTGTATTCTTTTTGTGAGGAACCTCTGTGTATATTCTATTTGCTGCATATGCCTGGTCAAATGCATACTGAAGGGGGCGTTGTACTCAGTGATGATCCTGATGAGGGCTGAATACAGTGGAATAATGATTTCCTTGGACTTAGATCCCATAACCTTGGTTTATAAGTTGAGCAGCATAGAATGATGTCCTTATTACCTTTGACACATGCTGGTCAAAAGCTAGGTTAGTGTCTACGTATATCCCCAAATCCCTGTCTACTGGGTCTCCTCTTAGTTGTGTGTTATCAGTGAAGTAGTTTCCTTGGGTAGCTGAGTTCCCAAAAGGTACTATTATTCATTTATTAGCATTGAATTTTCAGCCATGGCTCTGGCACCATTTACTTGTCTGTATTAGCCCTTCCAGGAGGATATTAGTGTCTTGGTGGGGGGGGGGGGGATTCTATGACTTCTTCCAATTTCAATAATTTGCAGACTTGGTCAGCCAGAGGCCCCTGATGATGTCCTTGAGTTCCGATAAGTAGATGCCAAAAAGGAGAGGATTCAGAACTGAGCCCTGAGGGATTCCAATATTGAATGGCCTCTTTGTGGAGGTGGACTCTCCCCTATCTTAACTTCATGCATCCTGTCTGAGAGCCAGCTGGCTATCCATTGTACAACTTAGGGGTTTATGTCTAATGCCATGAAGTTGTTTACAATGTCTTAGTGGGGTATTGTATCAAATGCCTTGGCCAGATAAAGATAGGAAGTGTGCACCATTTCACCATCATCCATTGCCTTGGTGACCTTGTTGGAGAAGTCCACCAGGTTGAGTAGACATGGTCTGCTCTTGCCAAAACCAAACGGGGGTTGAATCAAGTGTGTGAAAGTTTCATATGTCATTATTAATCATTTCAATGATAATTCTTTCAATGGCTTTGCATATAAGACTGGTCAGACTTATGGGTCTGCAGTTTCTAGGGTCCACAGAAGGCCTGCTCTTGTACAGGGGGTTGACTGTTTCAATTCTGTATTTGCATGACATGAAACCTGAATGAAGGCTATGGTTAAGCAGTGACTTCAGTGGTCCTTATAGGTCATGTTTTATGCTATTTAGGAGGCATCCTGGGATACCGCTGGGTACCATTGATGTGGTGTTCCTCATCTTGGAGAGTGCATTTTAGTACCTGTTCCTTAGTGATAGTTGGGGGTATTATATTCAGTGGTGTTTCCTGGGAGGTGGTCATGGAAGACGGGGTAAAACTGAACCTAAATTTGTTAGCCAGTAGATTTGCTATATCATGCAGCTCTATGTAGGTGAATCCTATTACAATTAGTTCTGCACATTGCTGTGTATAGCCTTTGAGGTTATGGACATAGCTAAAGAGAGCCTTATGGTTGCCCTTGGTCTAGGAGGCTATTTTTACCTCAAAACTGGCTTTGGTAGACTTGATTTTCTCTCTGAGCTGTTTGTTTAGATTGATAAGAAAGTTTTTATCCTGCGGGGCATTGCATTTCCTAACTTTTGCTATTGATTTTCTTCCGTTTGTTGCTTATTGATGTTTGGAGTCCACCAGGATGGCTTGTTATTTGATTTGTTTCTTATTCCTGGTAGGCACAGCTGTCTCTATGTATCTATGAACATGATTGTACAGGCTATCTGTGAACAATTCAACATAAGTAGCTCTGTTCTCTGGGTTTTGGGGGATTGAAATTTTGACGTGTCGTCACTTAATAATAGGAAGATTTCCTTAGAATAGTTCTTAAATGCTAATTTTTAGCTGGTTAGGTAACAATTATTCTATTATTAGAATATTAATATTATTAAAAGTATTATTCTAGCTGTAGCTGGTATAGCTAGGTTCATGGGTTTTAGTTTTATTTCAAAGGAGACAGCTTTATGGTTTGACCTTACCAGACAGGACATTACACTGGGGATGGGGCAAGTTTCTCACATGTTTGTGAGGACCAGGGGGTTGTGTATGATTCCAGTTTATAGTGGAGTACTTAAAGTTACCAGTGACTATGGTACTAGGATGAATGGTGAGTGTCTCCAGTAAGTTTAAGTATGAGGTATGGGTTTTCTGGGTCATAGAGGGGGATCTATATCATGCAAGGATATGGTATGGGACTTTGTCTATACTAATGTGGACACGGAGAAGCTTATGCTCATCATCCTGTCTGACCAGACTTGCGGTCAGCTTCTTACTGATGTAAGGTGAGACACATCTGCCCTTAGTCCCAGCCTGTGCAGCAAATGGCCTAAATGTGTGTAAGACATTGTAGCCCTGCACTGCTGGGGAGCTCAGAATATTTAAACATCCCATTAAATTCACCTTTAGGAAAGGGTATAATATTAAAGAAATATTGGAGGTACAGAAACATAAAGACAAGGGACTTAGCAGAAAAGATGCAGTGCATTTAAATGTGGAGCATGCGCTCAATGCCCCACAGAAGTAATAGTGAACATGTATATATCTGAAGACAGGATAGATCTATACAATCTAGGAGTTTCACTAATTGCAATAGTAATGGGGTCATTTACCTGACTTTGTGTACAAAATGTGATGCATTTTATGTGGGAAAAACATGAGAGGAAGCTCAAAAAGAAGATTTACGAACACCTCTACGACATAAGGAAAAGGTATATGACAAATACACCTCTACGTCATGAGGAAAAGGTATATGACAAATACACCTCTACGACACAAGGAAAAGGTATATGACAAATACACCTCTACGACATAAGGAAAAGGTATATGACAAATACATCTCTACAACATAAGGAAAAGTATATGACAAATACACCTCTACAACATAAGGAAAAAGTATATGACAAATACACCTCTACGACATAAGGAAAAAGTATATGACAAATACACCTCTACGACATAAAGAAAAAGTATATGACAAATACACCTCTACGACATAAGGAAAAAGTATATGACAAATACACCTCTACGACATAAGGAAAAAGTATATGACAAATACACCTCTACGACATAAAGAAAAAGTATATGACAAATACACCTCTACGACATAAGGAAAAAGTATATGACAAATACACCTCTATGACATAAGGAAAAAGTATATGACAAATACACCTCTACGACATAAGGAAAAAGTATATGACAAATACACCTCTACGACATAAGGAAAAAGTATATGACAAATACACCTCTACGACATAAGGAAAAGGTATATGACAAATACACCTCTACGACATAAGGAAAGGTATATGACAAATACACCTCTATGACATAAAGAAAAGGTATATGACAAATACACCTCTGCGACATAAGGAAAAGGTATATGACAAATACACCTCTATGACATAAGGAAAAGTATATGACAAATACACCTCTACGACATAAGGAAAAGTATATGACAAATACACCTCTACGACATAAGGAAAAGTATATGACAAATACACCTCTACGACATAAGGAAAAGGTATATGACCAATGCCCTATATAGGCACACATTGGATTGTAAGAAGGCAACATGCACATTTTTTGCATTAGAAGAGGTTTTGCAGGACCCAAGAGGAGGCCCATTGGAAAGTAAAATTGAATATAGAAAGATCTACTGGCAGCTTGTATTGGACACCGGGATTAAATGATAACATCTCAGTGGCCCGAGTTTTAAAATTTAGATCTGTTAGATTTTAACATAGGAAATCTGTTTTAATCTATTTTCATTTCTTTATTATTAAGAAGTGATTATATTATGGTTTTATATTTCATTTTGAACCCCAGTTTTATAATCATTTTCAAGGTATATATTTATTTCATTATTTAATTACTTTTATCAAGAACTGTTCATGTAATATATTAGTGATTTTTTTTTTATAAAAGTCTAAGGCCACCAGAGGACAGCATCTAGCTTTTTGTAGGGAAGGATAGTCATATGGTATTTTAGAAGGTTTATAAAGTATTTTTGATTGAAATGTTATATGATTTTCTAAAAAAAGAAATCAGTCAAGTACTATTTATTACTTTTTATTAATAATATTTTTTTATATTTATGGATATTTTGCTATTTTTGGTTTTGGTGTTTATAACTTTTTTATAAAATGCTTTCAGCCTTCAGTTCATTGACTAAACAGGTACTTAATATAACACAACATTCCTTAGCAACTGTTATAAAGTGTGTAAATATATATGTATATATATTTATTTTAAATAAATGTATTTAATTTTAGGTACACAGTTCCTTAATTGATGTTACATTGTGATTGGCTTGAGTATATAAAGGCATTAGGAAGGTTAACTCATTATCTGAAGAAATCCTAAGTGGAAGACGAAAACACTATGAAACTGTTAAGCTTTAATATTTGAGTGTGTGGATTTGTATTAAAGTTCATTTTTCAGTACCTGGGCTTTTTATGCATTCATTTGCCTGCTACCTCTACAGTACAACATTGTTGTGCCAGCATGTATTTGTTCAGCAATGTATTTCCTTCTGGTTTGTGGTGGGTTGTGTAGGATTCCCAGTTTATAGTGGAATACTTGAAGTCACCAGTGACTATGGTACTAGGTTGAATAGTGAGTGTCTCCAGCAAGTTTAAGTATGAGCTATGGGTTTTCTGGGTCATAGAGGGGGACCTATAGCATGCAAGGATATGGTATGGGACTTTGTCTATACTACTGTGGACATGGAGAAGCTCATACTCATCATCCTGTCTGACCAGACTTGCGGTCAGCTTCTTACTGATGTAAAGTGAGACACATCTGCCCTTAGTCCCAGCCTGTGCAGCAGCTGGCCTATATGTGTGGAAGGCATTGTAGCCCTGCACTGCTGGGGAGCTCCCCATGGCTTTGAATTATGTCTCCATAACTACACAGGTGTATGCATACTCGAGGGTAAAGGCAACTCAGAGGAAGGGGGTTTCTTGTTTAGACTCCTGGCATTGAGCAGTAAAGTAATACCTTTAGATTCTCTTGGGTTAGTTTTGCCATATAGGAAGGTTTATCACTTTGGCATTGCCTAAAAAGGCATTGTGGAGGAGGAGAATGTTTTAGTCAATATTTGAAAGCCTAGAAGGGAGAGGTACAGAACATTCATTGCAAAGCAACCATCCTGGCAAATACTGCACCCCCTGGGAATTACACCAGAAGTTAAGCAGATTATTAAAGTCAGTCATTTTGTGTTCATATTATGGCATCATCCTTGTTGAAGGTAGAATGCTGCCCAGTGCTAGGCTCATACCAGCCTAGAACACATAGTCCTAGAGCTCCATAATGTATCTCTCTTCATATAGTCCAGGGAGGCACTTCTCAGGTCATTTACACCCATGTGGACTTTGACTGAGTCATATTGGTACTTGTGGCCCAATGAACTAAAGGCATGTCTGATCTGGTAGATCCTGACCCTTGAAAGACAACTGACTGTGACCATCTCTTTACTCAGCCTGGTGAGTGGGACACCAGTGTGCCTCTCAAATGATCAGTATGTTGTGTTGTGTAGTGACATGCCTTATAGACTTTGTTGTTGAGGTTCCATGAGACATGACTGTATGTGTTGTGGTGGGAGTTATTTTGGTGGAGTACTTTTGGAGCTACTGGGGATATTTGTTTTAGGTCTAATGTCTGGGGGGGGGGTCTTTTTCGATTCAGGAAGATTACTTTTAAATGTCTTAGCATATGTGGGTCTATGTGTCTGATCCACACTGTGTGTGGTGGGTGTAGTGTGTGCATTTCTGATAAACTGGTTGGTATTATGAGTGCTTGCATTTGTGAGCTTTGCCTCTAGTGACATTGTGTAAATACATCTCTCACACATCTTATCAGTTTGAGAATAAGTTGGTTGTCAGTAAATATAAATAAATTTATTAGCCATTTATTAGTAACTTACATTTCAAGATAAATTGATTGTTTTTCTTTCATGGCTGTTTTGTTCTTCTCAGACTCAACCTGCTCTATTCACTCTTGCTCCACTTGGGCTCACTCCACTCCTCTACCCTACCCCCATTCCCACACACCCCAACTTTCATTGCATTTATACCTAACAACATCATACCCCTTTCTTTCCTCCTACAATCAGTTTCATAACTGCACCCTCCCACCACACCTATGTGGTATCTTCCACTACCTCCATGCCTTATCTCACATCGTAACACTTTCTTTCTATTCTCCACCCCTCATTTTATATTGTCTCTGCCCCACTCCACTACTTATATTTCTTTCTTTCTCTCTGAACCATCCTACCAAATATGAAGCTCTACTACTCTATGCTCTACTACACTATACTATCTTCCCTTCTTTTCCTGGCCTATAAAGCATCTGACCACTACAGCTTTTGCCCTAGCTACCATTACCCCCATACACAAACTCTAACTTGCCATAAACCTCCACCCAAAGCTTACAGCTACATCTGCTCACAACTGTACAACACTTCCAACTCTCTCATTTATCCATTCAAACATAGAAAATCCTCAACCCCTCATCCCATACTTTCAGGTTCCATCAGGCTATCACCAAACTTAAAAATCTACTACTGCACTCCATTAAACAAATAAAATTACAAGCGGACATCCACCGCAACCCGGGTCCCAACAATGATTTACTCCAAATTCAACTGCACCTCCCAAACTCGCTGAAATTACTCCTCTCACCAAACTCCCCCTAGATCAAAGCCACACATCTGTCTACCAACTACCTCCAAATCTGACCTACTAATTACAAATTTCAACCTTAGAAGCCTTATGACTAAAATCTCTGAATTCCATGCTGTCTGAGACACCTACTCTCCTGACATAGTGGTTATTACTGAGAACTAGTTAAAACCTCACACTAAAGACTCAGAAATTACTTGTAACAGTTATAGCATTATTAGACAAGACAGACTAAACAGAAGAAGTGGAGGAGTAGCAGTTCTGTTTAAAAACACCCTAAAAATAGACAAAGTAAACTGCACTCCTCCAGACATCCCAAATGCCGAATTCCTCATCACCCATATGGAGATAAATCCTCATAAAACTATGATTATCTTAGCTACTTATCTGCCCCCTGACAACAGTCTCCCAAACATAGAACTTCTCCTGTCATGGTTTGCCTATACTTTCAATCAAGAAACTATCATCCTAGGTGACTTTAATCTAGACTGGCTCTGTTTCTCCTCAAACCACCCCTCAAACTTTATTAACCTATATAATTTCTCCCAAGTTATAAACTGTCCCACTTGCACCAAAAAACACTCCAAAAAAGAGTCATTACTCGACTGGATACTAACAGGCCTAGCCTGAGTGACCAGGCTGGCTGCCTACCCATCGATCTTAGTGACCATGCCCCTACATTTCTGCTTAGAAAAAGAATACAAACTCAATCTCACAATCCCTTCAAATATGTCCACAGTAAGAAACATTTCTCCCTTGACCTCTTTAATCTATTACTAAAATGCTGTGATTGGTCACCATCACATAACCTAAACCTTGACCTTGCAGTAGAGTTTTTTAAGGGTCTATATTATATAGTCGAAGTTTCAAAACTTCGAACCTCACATGAGCGAACTCATATGAGAGAAGTTCGAAACATTGACTATATAATTAAAAAAAAAATTACCTTACCGCTCTGAGCAGGGGGGCAAGCCCTCCTGCACCCCCCCATGCCCCCTATTTAAATATACCAACTCCGAGAATGCACTTCAGTGCAGAAAGGGAAAATTTCCCATTCTGCGCATGAAAAGCCGTTGACTTTCACATTCGACCTTTCCGATGTTCGACCATATGATGTCGACCATCTATGATTCGAACATCGGAACGGTCGCTCATCTAATATAGACCCATTTTTTAACAACAACTAAACAGCCTAGCCCCCACCAGAAAAATATGCACCAAATTCAAACAACTACCATGGCTTTCTTTTGACACTAAACAACTTATTAAACAAAGAGCCAGAGCCCTCTACTTATCTACCAAAAACAAATCTGACCTTACTACTTATCAGCAACTAAGAAACCAAACTAAGAAAAATATCTTAAATGACAAAAAACACTACTTTCAAACCTCCAACAAAAGTTCCTTCACAACCCACAAAAATTCTGGCAATCAATCAACTTCCTACTCAACCCTGGTAAAACTTCCACTCCCCCCCTTCCACAACAAACACCTCTGAACCCTTAGCTTCACAGTTTAACTCTAACTTTATCAACTGTATCTCTTGTCTACTTAATAACCACAAACAACTGCCTCTCACGCTCCCCTCCCCTACCTCTAGCACTATAAACTCCTTCTCCTTTAGACCTATTCAAACTTCTTGCATTAAAAAGCTCCTAAACAAACTGAAACCCTGTTGCCCAGCAGCCGATCAACTATCAAATTCCTACAAATAGCAGCTCCATCCATTGCCTATCCTATCTCAATACTAATCAATCATTCCATCGCTAAACAATATGTACCTCTCCTGTGGAAAATCACTCGCATAATCCCCCTCCACGAGGGTGGCCCCTCTAGAGACATTTCAAACTACCGCCCCATAGCTATCCCCCCACCCATAGCCAAAATCCTAGAGAAATGTTTTCAGATTCAACTCCTCAGGCACCTTACCACTAACAACCTCCTATCCAATACCCAGCATGATTTTAGACCCCAGTATAGCACAAACACAGCACTGTTATCCTTCACCAACACTATACATTACGTTATGAGCAAAGGACAACTAGTCTCAGCAATTTTTCTGGACATGTCAAAAGCTTTTGACACCATTTCCTACCAGCTTCTACTCAACAAACTTGCTGCACTCAGTCCAGCATCCCTGACATGGTTTCACAGTTATCTATCAAACTGCCAACAGGCTACTAAATGGGGGAACAACCTCTCCCCACTACTCCTAGTATCCACCGGGGTACCCCAAAGTTCAGTACTTGGCCCCCTGCTATTTATCATATTTACTGACAACCTTAATACAGCAACCCAACTTGCCTCAGTCATACAATACACATATGATACATCTTTTATCTGCTCAGCCCCTTCCCCACACCTACAAGAAAAGATGCAAAAAGCATTCCTGGAAAGTGTAATTTTCCTATGCAAAAAGCATTCCTGGAAAGTGTAACTTTCCTATCAAACCACCAACTCACCTTCAACCCAAATAGGACCAAATTAATAATTTTTACCAACAGAACTACCAAGCAGAGCTCCCTGCCTCTCTCTATTCATTCTGGAAATGGTATCAAAATTGATCCAGCAAACCAGGCCAAGCTCCTAGGTATTACAATAGATGAACATCTCAATTTCAATACTCATATTTCACTTACTATTAAAAAGTCTACATAAAACTCGGAGCTCTCTACAGAGTCAAACCTTACCTAACACCCCAAGCCAGGCTAGCCACAGCTAGATCTCAGCTTCTCTCTACACTTCTCTATTGCCCAAACATCCTCACCAACTTATGCAAGACTGACCTTCATAATCTAGAAACTTGCTGTAACAAAATTGCTATGTTTGCCACCAGTCACCCCAATAAAGCCCACCATTGTTTTGCTGCTCTTCAACTCAGCTGGCTAGAACTCCCCAACCTGTTAACACCAAACCAACTTACCGTCACCCATAAAATCATATACTACCCAAATAGCTGCCCCACAATTTCTACCCTAGTCCAACTACAAGTAAACAGCAGATCCCTTAGATCTTCCAATAGACCTCTGCTCAAAACAACACAATCACATAACAACCACAGTAATTCCCTC
Organism: Protopterus annectens; assembly: GCF_019279795.1. NCBI lineage: Eukaryota > Metazoa > Chordata > Ceratodontiformes > Protopteridae > Protopterus > Protopterus annectens. Next base: position 399,812,764 of record NC_056740.1, on the reverse strand, counting down.
TACTCATACAAAAAGAATAAGTCTTGGAATAACCTATCCTTAAGCTTACAAAGCACTCCCTGCTGTTCTTTCTTTAAAACAAAATTAAAAGAATATCTAAAAAGCAAGTGGCTCTGCCACTGTAATACCCCTGGGTAATTTCTCTCTCCTACTATGTCCTTGACAACACCCATCTATTCTCCTTATAGCTGGTTGTTTTGTATTTCTTTAGTGTTATAGTTTGATCACCTCCCAACGGTTTTGATTGATTTTACTCTCAGTACTTCATATTTTTCTCTTTGTTTACTCACTCTTAAACTCTATATGTTCACTAACCATATTAACAGTAATCATAATATTGATACTCTATCCTCAGCTGTTTTTATTGACCTGTCCAAAGCATTTGACATGGTGAATCACCACCTCCTTATAGACACACTCAAAAATCTGTCATTGGACAACCATACTATACAGTGGTTCCAATCATACCTACATAACAGGCAACAGGCTGTACTATGGGAAAATATTTTATCTTCACACATCCCAGTCACTCTAGGGGTCCTGCAAGGATCTATATTAGGCCCATTACTCTTCTCCATATTTACAAATGACCTTCATTCTGTAATTCCTCAAGCTGACTGTATCCAATACGCTGACGACTCCACACTCATATGCGCTGCTGCTTCTCAATCAGAACTTCAGTCACTAACCCAAATGACCTTTAGTACAGTTGAAAACTGGCTCCTACAAAGACGTCTTATCCTTAACCCCAAAAAACCAAATGCTACTATTTACCCCCACCCGCAGAACCTCCCCACTTAACTTTACTATTACTTCAAATGATGGAACTATAATATCTCCTGAACCAACCACCAAACTACTCGGGGTACTACTAGATAACAACTTGTCCTTTGAACCTCACATTAATAACACCATAAAAATAGTAAACAAGAAACTAGGTTCCCTCTATAGAATAAAACCCTTTCTTACACCTCCAGCCAGGGTTACTATTGCACATACCCACCTCATCTCTACCTTGCTCTATGCCTCCCTTATCTATACCAAAATATGTAGAAGTAATCTGAGTAAACCTACATCCTCCTACAGCAATATTGTCAGATTTGCAGCTGGGTCCTCCTATAGAATTCATCACTGTATCAATCTGAATCAGTTAGGATGGTTAGAGCTGCCAAATTTAATACTTTTCAATCAATTAATAGTAGCCCATAAGATCCTGTATTTACCTCAAAATACACCCATACTTACATCCCTAGTCATCCCCTATAACAACCTCAAGACCTTACGCTCAGCTAATAACCTACTTGTACAAATATCAAAATCCAACAACTTAGCTGGTGACACCTTGTTCTCCAGTACAGTAGGTAAAGCCTGGAACATCCTCCCAAGCCAGCTAACCTCAATATCCTCGGTCAGTTTATTTAAAAGCAAGCTTAAACCCTACCTCATATCACACTGTCTATGCCCCTGTGTTAACCCAGACTAAGTACCTAACTATTAACTAGACTCCCACAATTCCTAGCCTCCCATGATCATGATCTTGTGTTGTCTCACTAATTTTTAGTAAGCTTAACCTTCCTTAGGATTTTTTCTCATGTAAATAAGTATATACTGTGGAATGATCAAACACCTTCATATAGTATCACAACCTATGTGTTAAATAACACTAGAAATCCATCCTTGTTTGCTGTTCTTCTATACTCTATTGATCTCCAGTGTTTCTCTTTCTTAGGTTTTTGTGAGACCTTAGTATCTCATCATAAATTACTAGGTGTATCTAATTTTGTAATATGTTATAAAGATTTGTACTACACCATTTCTAATACAAATGTATTAGTCTTATTCATCTATTCTTAGATAAATTTTTCCTTTTTCCTACTGAAATATAAAATATATAATCTTAGGCTTGTACTATAATTGTTAAAACTTCTTATGTACCAAATTATACTGTTATTGTCTTTGTCTTGACCTTTTATGTTGTTGTAATTTGCAGAGCTTTTCTCCCCGGGCCTCCACTGAAAATGGGCATATATCCAGCTGGACTAGCCCGGTCAACAAATGTAAAATAAAAATAAAAAAAAATAAAATAAAAATATATGTGCTTAACTCTCTTCATTAGACATGCTCACTGTTTTTGTCTCAAATTTTCACCCAGTTAACAAGATTTTTGCAGTCCACGTTTCAATTTTGTTACTATGTATTATTTTTCATTTTAGCTTTTTTACATTTTTTGTAATGTACCGTAATACTTTTTATGAACATATATGTAACTCTATATTTGTTACTTGTTATTTTGTTATTTGTTATCTGTTTGTGGAGCTTTTCATCTTGGGTCTCTGCTGAAAATGGTCTACTAGACCAGTCGGACACTACCTGGTAAACAAATGTAAATAAATAAATTGTTATATTGCCTCAGGATGCCCATATCCATCAAGCTGGCTGCAGAGATAGCAAGAAAGTTCATATCCATAGTTATTGGCCATTTTTAAGTAATCAGGGTTGCTGCAGGAGTAAAGAGTAGTAACAGAAGTATCTACTCCAAAGCACGTGGCAGTGCTTGTCCCTGTGTGAATTAGTAGCTCTTTGTGCAGTCGAGAAAAAGGGAAGTCTGAAATTTAGTTTTATAGGAAAAATATCAATTCTAGGTGCCCACATCTGTACAGGGTAGTGTTAAAACCTGCTGTATGGAGCCAAGCTTTTGGCAAATGCTGCATGTTTATAGATTCTCAAAACAACCAGTAAACAGGTAAAATGGCCCCGGGCCAATCACAACAAGCACACTCTAAGGTTTCTTAAAAGATTTGCAACACAGAATGAGAAGAGGCCACCATCTACTGCCGCTAGAGGGGAGAACTAACCCTTTCAGTCTCCTAAATCACAAAACGGACATGAAGTCAAAGAAACAACTACCTTAAACAATGAAGCTGTCTAAAGTGCAGGAAATGACCAAATTCAACAGTAGTCCAAACAGTAGACACAGTGAGAAGGCAGAAGTGCAGAAAAATACAGTTTTAAATGCAGTGGTAAAAATACAACACATTAAAATGATTCAGAGTGTAAAAACATAATGAATAATGCACAGAAATAACAGTAATACATATAAACAACTTGAAAAAGTGCAGTTTAGTAATGCAAAGTACTTATTCAGGGATGGATAGCATAAGGTTCACTCTGAATTTTCTGTAATCAATGACATGGTTGCCAAGTGTATTTAAGCCCTGCAGAAATGAGCTATGCTTTGCGCAAACGTGACACCTTTATAGAGGCTCAAAGCAACAGTAAATAAGTAAAGTAGCCGCTAAACAATCACAACTAGCACAATCTAAGTTTTCTTATGTGATTTATAGCATAAAAATTGACCAGGGTACCTTCCACTGCCACCAGGAAGAAGCACTAATCCACCCAGGCTCTTAAATCACAAAATGTGCCTGAAGTAGAAGAAATAACCAACTTAAAAAATGAAGCTGCCTAAAGTGTAGGAAATGACCAGATTCAGCAGTAAGCTATGAGAATTTTTCAGCTTCATAAATGATTGCGAATATTACAGCTGATGTGCTAATCGTGTTTGCTTTAGTTACTGTGGCAAGCTGCTGCTTGTTTAAGCAGCTTGCTACATTTCCAGAATTTTGAAGATTTTTTTAATAATTCACTTGGAAGACGTTTTGCTTTGATTTGGGGGTGCCAGTTTGAGGAGCTATCCAGGTGGCACCAAATGACCTAGATACAGTTCTGTGAAGGAAGCTAAGGAAAGTGACATTTTGGAAGAATCTATTTGCCTTTGGAGCATGATGATGGACCTAAAGCGGCAAATTCTATTTTCTGAGGAGATTAACTGTATTTAGTCAATGATATATATGGACATGTTTCTGATTGTGCTGATGAATTAACAAGTGCTGTTCTTCTCAGGGTTTCTCTGTTAGTGTTAGCTATCAGGTAGAGTCTAGAATAGCTAACAATTAAATCAGTGTCTGATGCAGGATGGGAGAAAAGAGCCGAAGGCTACAGCCCTGCATGCATTATTGAAGGTGTCTCAAAATCATTTGCAGACATTTCTAAACCAGTTGGTGTAAGTAAAGCTGCTACTATTCTGAAGTCCAGTGTTGGTAAAGTTTTTTTTTAATGGACCACTATTCAAAATACATAGTAGATGACTTGTGGAAAGGTGTCTTTTATTAAACGACTGCTGTCTGAACCCTGGAGACGCGCATGCACTTCTGTATATATCAGGATAGTATACATGTGAAGGGAGTTTCAGGACAAAGATTGCTTTGCACAAATTCCTTCCCTATTCTAATTCTTATACACGGGGTGTCATGTGGAAAAACTTTGAAGTTTGCCCCTTTTATGACAGTTTGGCAAAGTGAATAACTGTTCTGTGTTCATTCGAATCTGTACTATCAGCTGATATTAAAGTTTAATTGTTGTCTTTACGTGATGATCTAGAACACCTTAAACCTATTTTTGATACCGAAAGATATTCTGAGAGGGTTAATGGAAAGTGAAGATGATGATGCTAAAATGCAAGGACAGTACAGTGCAGCGTTTAAAAAACCATTTTCTTTTGGGTTCTGACAAGGGAGCCGTTTTCATGCTGGTGAGCTTAAGTCTTGCTTTTGTTTGTTTTGTGACATGTTTAAAATAGTTATACAGATATATAATGTATGCAGGGTGTACAGAAAGGTCATGAGCGGGGTCAGTGTAAACTGTTTATTCACTGTTGTAGGACATAATTCCATTTACTGCGTAATTGATGAATGCAAGAAGACAGCTGAAGTAGAGAGTAGAATGTTCCTGTAGAAAAGCTAAAGAAGGATGTTCTTTATAAACAAAATAGGACAGAAAAGGATCTTGTACCCCAAGAAAAGTAAATGAATTTTGAAAGTGAACTATATAGTTTATGTTCCTTAGAGCAAGACACCACAAATTATGAGGGCATGGAAATAACATTCCTAGTAAGTAATTGAAGGTTCGTTTAGTATTACTGCGTTACAAGAAACTTTATTTTACTTATTTTATTTGCTTTAATTTAGTGGAAAGTCCAATTGGGTACACTGCCCATTTTCATTAGAGACCAAGGGAAGAAACTTAAAAAAATAATAGCTGTATGATACTACAAAGTTTAAATAAGTTTTATGGGATGATGTACAAGAAATGGAATTAATTAAAACCGATTGAATAAGAAATATCAGACTAAGTTTTATAAACTGAGATTGGAGCATTACAGAACATCACTGAATCACAAGTATTACTATAGATGTAAAATCATCAGCACCACTAACAGTAGAGTGTCAGACATTTGCAAGCTGAAGTAATGTGATATGCATCTATATTCATGCTGATTATGTATGCTGTTAAAAGTGAAGAAGGTGAAAAACAAGATAGTGTCAGCTAGATGACTAATTCCAGGAGAAAATACCAAGTAAATGCAGTGGCAGGAGTTTAACAGGTAACACATTCTGACCTTTAGTGCTGGAACATCCGAAGACTATGGGCTCTACTTCCCTGTTCAGTTTATCAATTGATTTTTCAGTGCAGCGTAAGGGGGTTACTGCATTTCTGGGTATGCCATCCTTTGGAGGCGATGTTAAACTGACGTCCCATTTACCTGACTTGGTGGTAGCTCAGGTGATGTAAAAGGTCCTATGGCACTTATAAAAGAGAGGAGGGGAAACTTCATTGATGTACTCTTTTATAGTCATTTTAATTTTACTTATCAGTGCTCCTCCAGCACATTTCTAGATTATCAAGCATCCTTTCCTCATAGGTTCATGGGTTCATAGATTAGTACTAGGCTAACTGCCCTTGTGAGCCATTTTAAGCCTAGCTAATTATCCCTTGTGAGACTCAAATCCTGCACCTTGTGTTTGTAAGTCAAACACCATAATCATCTCCATAGCCATCTTTGAATTCATCCTACAAATATACCACATTCCCATAATTTATTGTGCAATATTTCTTCATACCTGCAATTCCAAATGTTCTATCCTGTACCCAAAAATGTATCCACAATTTTCCTTCTATTTTTCATTATATTTTCATTTTCCCATATATAATTATATTTAAATTCAGTTTCTAAAATGATCATAACTGTTTTCTACTTATTTTTTCCTATACCACCTTGAGTATTTTAAACTCTAACAGAGGACCTCCCATCATTTCATCTACAATACAAATATTACACATTTTTTTCACTTTGTTGTTTACATTTAATTTGTATTTTTATTAGTGTGAAGATTGGGTGAAGATGGGTGAAGGCTGCTAGCCTAGCCAGATAGAATTTGTAGATAATTATGTCATTTGTAAATATTAATGTAAGCTACAGGCTTGTTGTCTTAAATGGAAAAACGGCTGTTAGATGTGGAACTGCAAAAACATGTAACAACAGTGCTCTGCTTCCTGACCAGCTGCAAGATAGCAAAAGGAGATGTTAAGAATGTAAATGTAGTTTCTGTTAGCCTGGGAACCTAGGGGAGTATGAAGAATGATGTAATGGGAACCAGGAATGTGATTTTAAAAACAGAGAGAATCAGAGGGCATTAAGCATTTTTGTCTTGACCAACCAACTCACCAGCACTGTCTTGCTCTATAAGTAAGTTATCTTAGATTTGTGTTTTCTCTTAGAAATAGCTAGAAACTAGAAAGATTACACTGTGTTTTTTCTGTGTTGTCAGAGCTGTACTACTGAATTATTTTAAGTATTTCTCTCTGATCTCCGAACTCTTGACTAGCACTGTGTAGTAAGAAGTATTGTCTTGTGCTTTTATTGTTTATTATTAAATATTTTAAAACCTTTCAACTGTAGCTGTTTTGTGTAGAGATAAATTAAGCTCTAAGAGTACATTGCATATTTATAGTGATCCTGTACCAAGTCCCTCTAAATAAGCCTTGACTATTTAGTCACACTTACCAATTGGATAATAATATTGCATAGTAATAATTGGACACCCTTTTAAGGGCCTTTGAGTAGCTGATAAATATTAGTGAGTGGTGGCAAGTGGTATTACTGTATAATCTGGGAAAAAGGGGCACAACTGGAGACCCTGTGCCAGCCTTCCCCAGGAGTGTCTATGCGGTTGTATAAGCTCTTCTCAAAGTGTGTGTGTGTGTGTGTGTGTGTGTGTGTGTGTGTGTGTGTGTGTGTGTGTGTGTGTGTCAGCTACTTGGGCAAGGACACGAAGCACTGGTTGGACAGAGAGGGTGCTGGAGATTTTAGCTTGCCTACCTGGCTGAGAACTGGACCCTATAGCTGTGCCAGTGGGGAGTCTTATTGGGGACCTGGAGAGCAAGGGAGCGACCAGCCCCAGACTGACTGTGATCTCTGTGTGCTCTTAAGGGAAATTGCACTTTACTGTGTGTATTTGTTATCCTTTCCTCCTATATGAGACGCCCCTCACTGGTGTTAGTGGTGAGGATTGAGGCTCCTTGATTGGTGGGCCAGGGCATGGGTGTCACAATTCACAATTAGGAATGCCTTTTAATATTAATCTCAACATGAAATCTGATACTTCTCACACATTCCTGTATTTTACTTGCATTTATTTCACATCCTTTTTTTCCATCTTTCTCTGTCTGTTTCCATAGTTTTACATAACACAAATTATCTATAAGACTTTGATACCAACCTTTTCTGCTCATGTCCCTTTTCTCTTGCTCTAACATTCATAACTTTATCTTACTGACATATTTGTTTATTTCAATATTACATTCCTTTATTCTTTTTCCATTTTCCACCTTTTGCATATCTCCCATACTTCCTTCACAGTAATAGCCTATATACTTTCTATCTTTATTTTTTATATTATTTATTATCCAGCAGAAATAAATTGAAGCCAAATAACTACAGTATTCAAAAGGCCCAATCCTACTTTCTCCTTCTTACAATACATTGTCCATCTCCTAATAGGGTTTAACTTCAAACTCTGGATTATACCAGACATGCATTACAATAATTCTTTTTCATACATTCCTGGCAAAACATAAATTCACATCAAATATCCAACTTTACATAACGTGTGTCCTGGCTAGATTTCCCATAATCAGTATGAATACCACTTCAGGCCTACCCTGAAAAGAGACCTCTGACCTAGTAGAAATAATTATGTCAACAAAAACGTGAATAAGTAAAGTAAGAAAGGAAGAACTGGATAGAAAGAGAGGCACAAACCCAAAGTGAAAAAACAAGAAAGAGAAAGAATAAATGAAAACCGTGTCAGAGATTGATAATACCGCTAAACGTTTAAGATAAGATGAGTGTCACTGATGGGTAATACCGCTAAACGTTTAAGATAAGATGAGTGTAAGTGATTGATAATACCGCTAAACGTTTAAGATAAGATGAGTGTCAGTGATTGATAACACCACTAAATGTTTAAGATAAGTTGAGAATCTTTAGGATTGTTGCAGTTTTTCTTTTCCAAGAAGGGAGACCATTAACTGATGACATTAATTAATAAGTATATTTCTCTGTGAGCTGAATTTGTTCATAGGGGTCTCAGCCTAAGCCACATAATTTAGAAATGTGTAAAGATACTGACTGTATTCTGTTTGCTAGACACAAGTACACTATGGGGTGGGGATTAACTGTTCTAGCTGAGCAAAAATATGAAGTATTCAGCCAATGCGAAGGGTTTAGAAAAATGATCAAAAATACTGGATTACAATCTATTACAAGACCTCAAAGTATTACATTTTAGTGGAAGCAATAGTCTGTACATTGAGCCTGTTTTTTATTTACTGGAGGTAATATCTTTATTTATTTATATTTATTTATCAGGGTTGTACACTGATCGATACTGACCAATTTCAGGCTCAGCTCGAGTGAAATACAAAACATTATACAAATAAAAGAGGCATAAATGTAAGCAATAACAGAGTAGTTCAGTCTAGTTACAAAGAAAATTGTAAATGTCTATAAATCATTAGATTTTACTCCATTAACCAGGCAGGTGGGCTTGGCCAGTGGTCCTTTTCAGCTATGACCTGAGTGCAAATTGAATCAAAAACTATTCAACAAACAGCATTAGCATCTGCTGTCAGTAACAGGGTGCTAATTAACTTATACATGAGTGCATGTGTAAACTTCCCATATACTTTTCATACATCACTGTAATGCAATTAAGCAAATTAAGATTTAGCAGTACACAGTATATGTTACCATATATACAGGTAGAATTATGTTACACCAGAAACTTGTAAATAATAAACCGGCTCAGCTCCCCAGACACTGCAAACTTTAATAGACCAAAAGAGCGAAAAAACACATAATAATTCTATACGTATGAACAGATAACTTAGCGCTTTCACCCACATACATAGTCAGGCATCATCAGAGTAAAAGAGCCCTTCATCTTTGTTGCATTTAAAGCTATTAGTTACAGACACACCCCTCTAGGCAACCAACCCCAACCAAAGAGCAATTTATAAATTAAAGTCACAGTAAAACATCACTCCTATGCTTGTTGTACTTTAAAATGCTAGAGACTGAGATGCGATCATTAATGCCTGGAGGTCTACATGCATCCAGCCTCAAGTGCCAGATGCACTCCCTCATCTCACGTAAAACTTTTAAATCACCTCCCTTGTCATTAAATGGAATTCTATTACAAAGAATAGAAATCTCTTAAAATTAGAGCAACTCAGACTGTGCGTATACAAGGCATTGTTAGTTCTTTTGTTCCTGATATCTCTTAGGTGTTCCAGGATTCTGAGCCTTAACTTTCTTGTTGTTTTCCCAACGTAGAAAGTAGAACAGCTCAGCTGAACCTAATACTGAGACGTATAGGAGCTCCAAAATGAGTAAATGTGGAGTTTGTAGTATATGTAAGTTTATTAATAATGGCCCTTATGTGGCGGTTCAAGGTTTCTACAAAACTATTAGGTGTCCTGGATTCTGTAATTGTAACACTAAGATGGTAGTGTACATTGCTACATGTTTGAGCTGCTCTACTTTCTATGTTGGGAAAACAACAAGAAAGTTAAGGCTCAGAATCCTGGAACACCTAAGAGATATCAGGAACAAAAGAAGTAACAATGCCTTGTATATGCACAGTCTGAGTTGCCCTAATTTTAAGAGATTTCTGTTTTTTGTAATAGACAGAATTCCATTTAATGACAAGGGAGGTGATTTAAAAGTTTTACGTGAGATGAGGGAGTGCGTCTGACACTTGAGGCTGGATGCATGTAGACCTCCAGGCATTAATGATCGCATCTCAGTCTCTAGCATTTTAAAGTACAACAAGCATAGGAGTGATGTTTTACTGTGACTTTAATTTATAAATTGCTTTTTGGTTGGGGTTGGTTGCCTAGAGGGGTGTGTCTGTAACTAATAGCTTTAAATGCAACAAACATGAAGGGCTCTTTTACTCTGATGATGCCTGACTATGTATGTGGGTGAAAGCGCTAAGTTATCTGTTCATACGTATAGAATTATTATGTGTTTTTTCACTCTTTTGGTCTATTAAAGTTTGCAGTGTCTGGGGAGCTGAGCTAGTTTATTATTTACAGGTAGAATTATGGCTACAAAAATAATTGTTATGCAAAGAACGATAATTAGCCAGCCAACATTCTAAACTTTAGAACTGTGCATTTACTAATACTACTACTGTCCACCACCAGCGTACGAATTATATCAGCTGCACCTACCATCCAACAGCACACAGACTACATCACCTGCACCTACTGTCCACCACCAGCACACAAACTATATCACCTGCTCTTCCTGTCCACCACCAGCACAAACACTACATCACCTGCACCTACCATCCACCACCAGCATATAAACTACATCACCTGCACATACTGTCTACCACCAGCCCATAAACTACATCACATGCAACTACCATCCATCATCAGTGCACAAACTACATCACCTGCACCTACTGTCCAGCACCAGCTCACAAACTACATCACCTGCACCTACCATCCAGCACCAATACAGAAACTACATCACCTGCACCTACCATCCACCACCAGCATACAAACTACATCACCTGTACCTACTGTCCATCACCAGCCCACAAACTATATCACCTGCAACTACTGTTCACCACCAGCACACAAACTACATCACCTGCACCTACCATCCACCACCAGCACAGAAACGACATCACCTGCACCTACCGTTCACCTTCAGCTCACAAACTCCAACCTACCATCCACCACCAGCATGCAAACTACATCACCTGCTCCTACTGTCCACCACCAGTGCACAAACTACATCACCTGTACCTACCGTCCACCACCAGCACACACACTACATCAACTGCACATACCGTCCCCCACGAGTGCTCAAACTTCCTCACCTGCACCTACCGTCCACCATCAACACACAAGCTACATCACCTGCACCTACCATCCACCATCAGTGCACAAACTACATTACCTGCACCTACCGTCCACCACCAGTGACCAGATTACATCACCTGCACCTACCGTCCACCATCAGTGCACAAACTACATCATCTGCACCTATCATCCACCACCAGCATGAAACTACATCACCTGCACCTACCATCCACCACCACTGCACAAACTACATCACCTGCACCTACCTTCCACTACCAGCAGACAAACTACATCACGTGCTCCTACTGTCCACCATGAGCAAACAAAATACATCACCTGCTACCGTCCACCACCAGCCCACAAACTACATCACCTGCACCGATCCTCCACCACCAGCATACAAACTACATCACCTTCTCCTACCGTCCACCACCAACATACAAACTACATCACCTGCACCGATCCTGCACCACCAGTGCACAAACTACATCACCTGCACCTACCGTCCACCACCAGTGCACAAACTACATCACCTGTTTTTACTGTCTACCAACAGCACACAAACTACATCACCTGCACCTACCGTCCACCTCCAGTACACAAATTAAATCACCTACACCTATCTTCCACCACCAATTCACAACTACATTTCCTGCACCTAACATCCACCACCAGCTCAGAAACTACATCACTTGCACCTACCATCCACCACTAGCCCACACACAGCATCACCTGCACCTACCACCCACCACCAGCCCACAAACATCACCTGCTCCTAACATGCACCAAGAGCCCACAAACTACATAACCTGCACCTACCATCCACCATCAGCTCACAGAATATATCAACTGCATCTACCGTCCAACATCAGTCCAAAATCTACATCTCCTGCACTTATCATCCACCACAAGGGTACAAACTACATCACCTGCACCTACTGTGCACCACCAGCCCACAAACATCACCTGCTCCTACCATTCAGCAACAGCCCACAAACTACATCACCTGCTCCTACCATCCAATACCAGCCCACAAACTACATCACCTCCGCCTACTGTGCACCACCAGCGCACAAACCACATCACCTGCTCTTACAGTCCACCACCAGCATGCAAACTACATCACCTGCACCTACCATCCAGCACCAGCCAAAAACTACATCACTTGTCTGAACCATCCACCACCAGCATTCAATCTACATCACCTGCGCCTACCATCCAACACCTGCACAGAAACATTACCTGCACCTACTGGCAATCAACAGCCCACAAACTACATCACCTGCACCTACTGTGCACCACCAGCACACAAACTACATCACCTGCTCTTACAATACACCACCAGCATGCAAACTACATCACCTACACCGACCGTCCACCACCAGCGCACAAACTACATCACCTGCACCTACTGTCCAGCACTAGCACACAAACTACATCACCTGCCCCTACCGTCCACCACCAGCATTCAAACTACATCACCTGCACTGACCATCCAATACCTGCACAGAAACATCACCTGCACCTACCGTCCACCGCCAGCACACAAACTACATCACCTGCAATTACCTTCCACCACCAACTCACAAAGTAAATCACATGCACCTACCATCCACCACCAGCACACAAACCCACACACAGCATCACCTGCACCTACCATCTACCACCAGCCAACAAACATCACCTGCTCCTACCATTCACCAAGAGCCCACAAACTACATCACCTGCACCTACTACCCACCACCAGCCCATAAACATCACCTGCTCCTACCATTCACCATCAGCCCACAAACTACATCACCTGCTTCTACATCCAATACCAGCACACAAACTACTTCACCTCCACCTACTGTGCACCACCAGCACAGAAACCAAATCACCTGCTTTTACAATCCACCAGCAGCAAACAAACTACTTCACCTGCAACTACCATCCAGCACCAGCCCAAAAACTACATCCCCTGCCCCTACCATCTACCACCAGCACATAATCATCACCTGCACCTACCGGCCACTACCAGTGCACAGACTACATCATCTGCACCTACTGTCCAACACAAGTGCACAGACTACATCACCTGCACCTACCATAAACCACCAGTGCACAAACTACATCACCTGCACCTAGCGTTCACCACCAGCCCACAAACTATATCACCTGCTCTGACCATCCAACACCAGCATGCAAAGTACATCACCTGCTCCAATTGTCCACCACCAGCACACAAACTACATCACCTGTCCTACCATCCACCAGCAGAGCACAAACATCACCTGCACCTACCGTCCACACCTGTGCACAGACTACATCACCTGCACCTACTGTCCACCACTAGCTCACAAAATATATCACCTGCTCCTACTATCCACTACCAGCACACAAACTAAATCACCTGCTCCTACTATCCACCACCAGCACACAAACTACATCACCTGCTCCTACTGTCCACCACCAGCACACAAACTACATCACCTGCTCCTACGTCCATCACCAGCACACAAACGACATCACCTGCACCTACTCTCCACCACAGTACACAAATTACATCACCTGCTCCTACTGTCCACCACCAGCATGCAACCTATATCACCTGCACCGATCCTGCACCACCAGCACACAAACTACAACACCTGTTCCTACCGTCCATCACCAGCCCACAAACTAAATCACCTGCACCTACTGTCCACCACTGGCCCACAAACTACATCACCTGCTCCTACCATCCACCACCAGCATACAAGCTACATCACCTGCACCTACTGTCCAGCACCAGCCCACAAATGACATCACCTGCACCTACTCTCCACCATCAGTACACAAAATACATCACCTGCTCCTACCGTCCACCACCAGCATACAAACTACATCACCTGCACCGATCCTCCACCACCATTGCACAAACTACATCACCTGCACCTACCGTCCACCACCAGTGCACAAACTAAATAAAATGTTCTTACTGTCTACCAACAGCACACAAACTACATCACCTGCACCTGCCGTCCACCACAGCACACAAACTACATCACCTGCACCTACCTTCCACCACCATCTCACAAACTACATCACCTGCACCTAACATCCACCACCAGCTCACAAACTACATTACCTGCACCTACCATCCACCACCAACCCACACACACAGCATCACCTGCACTTACCATCCACCACCAGCCCACAAGCATCACCTGCTCCTACCATTCACCAAGAGCCCACAAACTACATCACCTGCATCTACCATCCACCATCAGCGCACAAACTATATCACTTGCGTCTACCGTCCAACATCAGCCTACAGACTACATCACATGCTCCTACCATCCACCACCAGAGGAAAAATTACATCACCTGCACCTACGTCCATCATCAGACCACAAACTACATCATCTGCACTTATCATCCACCATAAGGGTACAAGCTACATCACTTGCACCTACTGTGCATCTCAAGGGTACAAACTACATCACCTGCACCTACTACCCACCACCAGCCCACAAACATCACCTGCTCCTACCATTCACCATCAGCCCACAAACTACATCACCTGCTTCTACCGTCCAATACCAGCACACAAACTACTTCACCTCCACCTACTGTGCACCACCAGCACAGAAACCAAATCACCTGCTCTTACAATCCACCTCCAGCATGCAAACTATATCACCTGCACAGACCATCCACCACCACCAAACAAACTACTTCACCTGCACCTACCATCCAGCACCAGCCCAAAAACTACATCCCCTGCCCCTACCATCTACCACCAGCACATAAACATCACCTGCACCTACCGGCCACTACCAGTGCACAGACTACGTCATCTGCACCTACTGTCCAACACAAGTGCACAGACTACATCACATGTACCTACCATACACCACCAGTACACAAACTACATCACCTGCACCTAGCGCTCACCACCAGCCCACAAACTATATCACCTGCTCTGACCATCCACCACCAGCATGCAAACTACATCACCTGCTCCTACTGTCCATCACCAGCATGCAAACTACATCACCTTTACCTACCGTCCACCACTAGCGCACAGACTACATCACCTGCACCTACTGTCTACCACTAGCCCACAAAACATATCACCTGCTCCTGCTATCCACCACCAGCACACAAACTACATCACCTGCTCCTACGTCCATCACCAGCACACAAACTGCATCACATGCTCCTACCATCCACCACAGTACACAAACTACATCACCTGCTCCTACTGTCCACCACCAGCATACAACCTATATCACCTGCACCGATCCTGCACCAGCAGCACACAAACTACATCACCTGCTGCTACCGTCCATCACCAGCCCACAAACTACATCACCTGCACCTACTGTCCACCACCAGCCCACAATCTACATCACCTGCTCCTACCAACCACCAGCAGCATACAAGCTGCATCACCTGCACCTACTGTCCACCACCAGCCCACAAATGACATCACCTGCACCTACTCTCCACCATCAGCACACAAAATACATCACCTGCTCCTACCGTCCACCACCAGCATACAAGCTGCATCACCTGCACCTACCGTCCAACACTAGTACACAAACTACATCACCTGCCTCCACCATCCAACACCAGCCAAGAAATTACATCACCTGCACTGATCCTCCACCACCAGCATACAAACTACATCACCTGCTCCTACCATCCACCACCAGCATACAAACTACATCACCTGCACCGATCCTCCACCACCAATGCACAAACTACATCACCTGCACCTACCGTCCACCACCAGTGCACAAACTACATAACCTGTTCTTACTGTCTACTAACAGCACACAAACTACATCACCTGCACCTGCCGTCCAACACAGCACACAAACTACATCACCTGCACCTACCTTCCACCACCAACTCACAAACTACATCACCTGCACCTAACATCCACCAACAGCTCACAAACTACATCACCTTCACCTACCGTCCACTACCAACCCACACACAGCATCACCTGCACCTACCATCCACCACCAGCCCACAAACATCACCTGCTCCTACCATTCACCAAGAGCCCACAAACTACATCACCTGCACCTACCATCCACCATCAGCCCACAAACTATATCAACTGCATCTACAGTCCAGCATCAGCCCACAAACTACATATTCTGCTCCTACCATCCACCACCAGACCACAAACTATATCACCAGCACCTACGTCCTTCATCAGACCACAAACTATATCACCTGCACTTATCATCCACCACAAGGGTACAAACTACATCACCTGCACCTACTGTGCACCACCAGCCCACAAACATCACCTGCTCCTACCATTCAGCAACAGCCCACAAACTACATCACCTGCTCCTACCATCCAATACCAGCCCACAAACTACATCACCTCCGCCTACTGTGCACCACCAGCACACAAACCACATCACCTGCTCTTACAATCCACCACCAGCATGCAAACTACATCACCTACACCGACCATCCACCACCAGCGCACAAACTACATCACCTGCACCTACCGTCCAGCACCAGCCCACAAACTACATCACCTGCCCCTACCATCCACCACCAGCATTCAAACTACATCACTTGCACCTACCATCCAACACCTGCACAGAAAAATCACCTGCCCCTACCAGCCACCAACAGCCCACAAACCACATCACCTGCTCCTAACATCCAATACCAGCCCACAAACGACATCACCTGCACCTACTGTACACTACCAGCATACAAACCACATCACCTGCTCTTACAATCCACCACCAGCATGCAAACTACATCACCTACACTGACTATCCACCACCAGTGCACAGACTATATTACCTGCATCTACCGTCCAGCACCAGCGCACAAACTACATCAGCTGGACCTACTGTCTGCCACCAGCACACAAACTACACCACCTGTTCCTACCATCCACCACCAACGTACAAGCTACATCACCTGCACCTATCATCCAACACCAGCACACAAAACTACATCACCTGCCCCCACCGTCCAACACCAGCCCACAAACTACATCACCTGCACTGATCCTCCACCACCAGCATACAAACTACATCACCTGCTCCTAATGTCCACCACCAACATACATACTACACCACCTGCACCGATCCTCCACCACCAGTGCACAAACTACATCACCTGCACCTACCATCCACCACCAGTGCACAAACTACATCACCTGTTCTTACTGTCTACTAACAGCACACAAACTACATCACCTGCACCTGCCGTCCACCACCAGCACACAAACGACATCACATGCACCTACCTACCACCACCAACTCACAAACTACATCACCTGCGCCTAACATCCACCACCAGCTCACAAACTACACCACCTGCACCTACCATCCACAACCAGCCCACACACAGCATCACGTGCACCTACCTTCCACCACCAGCCCACAAACATCACCTTTTCCTACCATTCAACAAGAGCCCACAAACTACATCACCTGCACCTACAATCCACCATCAGCCCACAAACTATATAAACTGCATCTACAGTCCAACATCAAACCACAAACTACATCTTTTGCTCCGACCATCCACCACCAGATCACAAACTACATCACCTGCACCTACGTCCATCATCAGACCACAAACTACATCACCTGCACTTATCATCCACCACAAGGGTACAAACTACATCACCTGCACCTACTGTGCACCACCAGCCCACAAACATCACCTGCAACTATCGTCCACCACCAGCACACAGACTACATCACCTGCACCTACTGTCCATTACCAGCCCACAAACTACATCACCTACAACTACTGTGCACCACCAATGCACAAACCACATCTCCTGCTCTTACAATCCACCACCAGCATGCAAGCTACATCTCCTATACTGACCATCCACCACCAGTGCACAAGCTACATCACCTGCACCTACCGTCCAGCACCAGCCCACAAACTACATCATCTGCCCCTACCAAACACCACCAGCATTCAAACTACATCACCTGCACCTACCATCCAACACCTGCACAGAAACATCACCTGCAACTACCGGCCACCAACAGCCCACAAACTACATCACCTGCTCCTATCATCCAATACCACCCCACAAACTACATCACCTGCACCTAGCGTGCAACACCAGCACACAAACCACATCACCTGCTCTTACAATCCAACACCAGCATGCAAACTACATCACCTACACCAACCATCAACCACCAGCGTACAAACTACATCACCTGCATCTACCTTCCAGCACTAGCCCACAAACTACATCACCTGCCCCTGCCATCCACCATCAGCCCACAAACTATATCACTTGCATCTACCATCCAACAATAGCCCACAAACTACATCACCTGCTCCAACCATCCACCACCAGACCACAAACTACATCACCTACACCTACTACCCACCACCAGCCTACAAACATCACCTGCCCCTACCATTCACCAACAGCCCACAAACTACATCACCTGCTCCTACCATTCAATACCAGCCCACAAACTACATCACCTCCACCTACTGTGCACCATCAGCACACAAACCAAATCACCTGCTCTTACAATCCACCACCAGCATGCAAACTACATCACCTGCACCGACCGTCCACCACTAGCACACAAACTACATCCCCTGCCCCTACCATCCACCACCAGCACATAAACATCACCTGCACCTACCAGCCACTACCAGCACACAGAATACATCACCTGGACCTACTGTCCAACAAAAATGCACAGACTACATCATCTGCACCTACCATCCACCACCAGTGCACAAACTACATCACCTGCACCTACCATTCACTACCAGCCCACAAACTATATCACCTGCTTTGACCATCCACCACCAGCCAGCAAACTACATCACCTGCTCCTACTGTCCACCACCAGCACACAAACTACATCACCTGCACCTACCATCCACCACCAGCACACAAACTACATCACCTGCTCCTACCATCCACCACCAGCATACAAGCTACATTACCTGCACCTACTGTCCAACAGCAGCCCACAAACTACATCACCTGCACCTACTGTCCACCACCAGGACACAAACTACATCACCTGCCCCCACCGTTCAACACCAGTCCACAAACTACATCACCTGCACCTACTGTCCACCACCAGCAAACAAACTACATCACCTGCACCTACTGTCCACTACCATCACACAAACTACATCACCTGCTCCTACCGTCCACCACCAGCATACAATCTATATCACCTGCTCCTAACGTCCACCACCATTGCACAATCTACGTCATCTGCACCTACGTCCATCATCAGAGCACAAATTACAGCACCTGCACTTACTGTCCACCACCAGCACACAAACTACATCACCTGCACCTACCATCCACCACCAGTGCACAAATACATCACCTGCCCCTACCGTCCACAACTAGCATACAAACTACATCACCTGCACCTAGTGTTCACTACCAGCCCACACACTGCATCACCGGCACCTACCATCCACAACCAGCCCACAAACTACATCACCTGCTCCTACTGTCCACCACCAGCACACAAACTACATCACCCGTGCTTACTGTCCAACACCAGCACACAAACTACATCACCTGCTTCTACCATCCACCACCAGCCCACAAACTACATCACCTGAACCTACCGTTAACCAACAGCCCACAAAGTATATCACCTGCTCCGACCATCCACCACCAGCATGCAAACAAACTACATCTCCTGCCCCTACCATCCAACACCAGCACATAAACATCACCTGCACCTACCAGCCACTACCAGCACACAGACTACATCACCTGCACCTACTGTCCAACACAAGCACACAGACTACATCACCTGCACCTACCATCCACCACCAGTGCAATAACTACATCACCTGCACCTACCATTCACCACCAGCCCACAAACTATAGCACCTTCTCTGACCATCCACCACCAGCATGCAAACTACATCACCTGCTCCTACTGTCCACCACCAGCACACAAACTACATCACCTGCACCTACCGTCCACCAGCAGAGCACAAACAACATCTGCACCTACCGTCCACCACCAGCACACAGACATCACCTGCACCTACTGTCCACCACCAGGACACAAACTCCATCACCTGCCCCCACCGTCCAACACCAGTCCACAAACTACATCACCTGCACCTACTGTCTACCACCAGCAAACAAACTACATCACCTGCTCCTACCATCCACCACCAGCCCACAAACTAAATCACCTGCTTCTACCATCCACCATCAGCATACAAACTACATCATCTACTCCTACTATCCACCAGCAGCACACAAACTATATCACCTGCTCCTACCGTCCACCACCAAAACACAAACTACATCACCTGCTTCTACCACCCACCACCAGTATACAAACTACATCACCTGCCCCTACCGTCTAACACCAGCCCACAAACTACATCATCTGCACCTTCTGTCAACCACCAGCGCACAAACTACATCATCTGCAACTACTGTCCACCACCAGCACACAAACTACATCACCAGCACTTACCATCCAACACCAGCCCACACACTACATCACCTGCACCTACTGTCCACCACCAGCACACAAACATCACCTGCACCTACCATTCAACACCAGCCCACAACCTACATCACCTGCACCTACTGTCTACCACCTGCACAAAAACTACACCTGCACCTACTGTCCACTACCATGACACAAACTACATCACCTGCACCTAGTGTCCACCACCAGCACACAAACTAAACCACCTGCACCTGCCATCCAAAATGAGCCCAGAAACTGCAGCACCTGCATCTACCATCCAACATCAGTGCACAAACTACATAACCTGCTCCTAATGTCCACCACCAGTGCACATACTCATCATTTGCACCTACTATCCACCACCAGTGCACAAATACATCACCTGCACCTACTGTCCACCAACAGCATACAAACTATATCACCTGCACCTACCATCCACCACCAGCCCACACAATACATCACCTGCACCTACCATCCATCACCAGCCCACAAACTAAATCACATGCTCCTACTGTCCACCACCAGCACACAAACTACATCACCTGTTCCTACTGCACCCCAGCACACAAACTACATCACCTGCTCTTACTGTCCACCACCAGCACACAAACTACATCACTTGCTCCTGCCGTCCACCACAGCACACGAACTACATCACCTGCTCCTACCATCCACCACCAGCATACAAACTACATCACCTGCACCGATCCTCCACCACCAGTACACAAACTACATCTGCACCTACATCCATCATCAGAGCACAAACTACATCACCTGTTCCTACTGTCCACCAACAGCATACAAACTACATCACCTGTTCCTACCGTCCACCACCAGTGCACAATCTACATCATCTGCATCTACGTCCATCATCAGAGCACAAACTACAGCACCTGCACTTAGTGTCCACCACCAGCAAACAAACTACATCACCTGCATCTACCATCCACCACCAGAGCACAAATACATCACCTGCACCTACCATCCACCACCAACCCATAAACTACATCACCTGCACCAACCATCCACTACCAGCTCACAAACTACATCACCTGCACCTACCATTCAACACCAGCCCACAACCTACATCTCCTGCAACTACTGTCCACCACCGGCACACATACTACATCACCTGCACCTACTGTCCACTACCATGACACAAACTACATCACCCGCACCTACTGGCACACAAACTACACCACCTGCACCTACCATCCAACATGAGCCCACCAAATGCATCACCTGATCTACCGTACAACACCAGTGCAAACACTACATCACCTGCTCCTACCATCTACCACCAGCAATCAAATTACATTACCTGCACCTACTGTCCACCACCAGTGCACAAACACCACCTGCACCTACAGTTCAACACCAACCCACAAACTACATCACCTGTACCTACCATCCAACACCAGCCCACAAGCTACATCACCTGTACCTACTGTCCACCACAAGCCCACAAACATCACCTGCTCCTACAGTCCACCACCAGCATGCAAACTACATCACCTGCAGCTACTATCCACCACCAGTGCACAAACTATATCACCTGCACCTACCGTCCTATACCACCAGTGCACAAACTATACCATCTGCACCTACCATCCACCACCAGTGCTCATACTACATCACCTGCTCCTACTGTCTACCACCACACACAAACTATATCAACAGTTGCTACCATCCACCACCAGCCGACAAACTACATTACCTGCTCATAGCATCCACCCCCAGCATACAAACTACATGACCTTCACCGATCGCCAACCACCAGTGTTCAAATTACATCATCTGCACCTCCGTCCATCACTAGTGCACAAACAACATCACCTGTTCTTACTGTCTACCACCAGTAGACAAACTACATCACCTGCACCTCCTGTCAACCACTACCCCACAAACTACATCACCTGCCCCTACCATCCACCACCAACGTTCAAACTACATCACCTGCAGCTATTGTACAACACCAGCGCACAAACTACATCATCTGCACCTACCGTCCAATGCCAGTGCAAAAACTACATTACCTGCACCTACTGTCCATCAGCCCTCAAACTACATCACTTTCTCCTACCATTGAAGACCAGTCCAAAAACTACATCACCTACAGCTACTATCCAGCACCAGCCCACAAACTACATCACCTGCCCCTACCATCCACCACCAGCAATCAAACTACATCACCTGCTCCTACCGTTCAATGCCAGCACACAAACTACATCACCATAACTTGATATTACTTGTGAACCTCTGCTATCTCTGTAAAAAACAAAAACAAACAAAAAAAATCTTGCTTTTTTCCCACTTTTCTGAGAGTTAAAAAAGTTCAGTTACAGGCTTGCTGTTCCTGAACTGTTTGAAAGTTTCTGTGAGGCCATTTTTGCTTGGGCTGAAGGAGGGTCTCTGTGTTCATCAGTGGCAGTGACTAACATTGAGCAGCTTCCCTGCCCCCCGGAGAGGTGGTTACTGACTTGAAACTGTAGTTTTATTGGCCACTAGGGGTCATTTCCATAACTCCTTCATTTGTCCTCAGAGGAGTGGTTTAAGGCAGTAACTTGTAGTTTATTGGCCATTTTGGGTCATTTCCTGTCTTTTCCAGCCCCCTGCTATAAAGCACGCTTTAGCGCATTAGAGCGATTTAGCCCGATTTAGCGGAGTTGCTACCGTTGCACACTAGGGCAGCCGTTAAGCAGGTTTAAACTATTCGGGCTACCTAAAGTCCACTCTTCAAATTTTCCTTAAAACTACCTTCCTCGAACTATACTACTGATCTAATCAGCTTATCCTATAATTAAAAGATCATCTCTACTTGACTCCAAGTAGACTATTCTCTATCTGTTAAACGTAGCACTTGCTCCTACAGTACTTATTACCTTGATACGGCACTCTTGTCATAGATAGTACCCCAAAAGGCAACCCCCATTTCTCGGTCACCCACGCCCCGAATCTTTTTAAAGTTTTTGTCTATTCCTTCTAGCATGTCGAGGGATCAGTTGCTAGTGTCCTCTCCTGCTCAGCTGGTTAACCTGGGAATATTGAGGCAATGTTACAATTGCCTCATGTACACAGACAACCCTCTCCTCCTCCCACAAAACACAAATACATGCGAGAGATGCAACTATACGGCCAAACTGGAGGCTGAGCTCTCTCAACATAGGACTGGCAAGACCAGTCAGGAGGAGAAGGTTACCACACACACTATAGACCCAGTCTCACATAGTACCATTACAACCTCAAATCATACACATAAACACACAAAGACATACTCGGAGGCTCTGATCAAAAATCTACCAAAACAGCAGAGGCCACCAAAGCAGACACCCAAACAACCACCACCTCAAAACACAACACCTGCAACACATAGACCTCACAGTCAGAGTGTCAAACAGTCACAGCCCTTAAGGCCAAACACAATGCCAGACACACTAGTCATTGTTGACTCCATAGTCAGACACACTGACGTCCCGCTCACCAGACTGAGTAAGGAGAAGGTCACAGTAAGCTGCCTGTCGGGCGCTAGAATCCGCCACATAACGCAAGCACTCAGGTCTCTCAACAGCAGGTACAAATATGACTCAGTCATTGTCCACGCTGGTGTAAACGACCTGAGACGTGCCTCCTTGGACTACATGAAAAGAGACATTGAGGAGCTCTCTGATTATGTAGCCCAGGCAGGTATGACCCTGACCTTGAGCAGTATCCTACCTTCACCAAGAATGATGCCAAAATACAGAGATAAGATGATCAGCTTTAACAATTGGCTTAAACACTGGTGTCATTCAAAGGGGATCCAGTGTCTGTCTGCCTGGGATGACATGCAGCACAAGCCACGCTGCAGCGCAAGCGACAGCTTGCACCTGTCACCCCTGGGATTCTGGATATTGGCAAAGGCTCTTGCCACCCCCATAGTGCCTTTTTTAGGCAAGGCTCAAATTCTAAACCTACCACCCTAGAAGACAAAAAGGAAAAAAACTAAGGGTAATGCTGCTCAATGCCAGAAGTCTAAATCTCAAAATGCACGCACTCGAGGCCCTTCTCAGTATGGAGAACATCGATGTCTGTGCTGTGACAGAAACCTGGTTCAAGGCTCCTGAGAGCACCCCAGCGCTATCAGGTTTTACCTCATATCATGCTCCGCCCCAAAATCCGGACAATACCAAGAAAGGAGGGGGTATCCATATTCATCAAGGACACCCACACCTCAAGACTGGTGGCAACGCACAATGCATCGGAGACCATCCAGGTGCAATTAACCATAGGCAAGACTGCTCTGCAAATTGTAGCATGTTACAGGCCACCTCACAAACTCAGGAACCTCACATGGCCTTCCTGAAAACACTAGAGGGATAAATGTATCACCAAACACCATCATACTAGGTGACTTCAATTACCCTAATATAGACTGGGAACACTACTCAAGCCCAAACACCCTAGCCCAAAAGTTCCTGGAATTCATAAACTCAAATGCCATGGAACAACTAGTCACCATCCCCACAAGAGGAGATAACATACTTGATCTCATCATCACGAACATGGGAGCACAATGTTCAACACCGGAGGTGTACCCTCACTGGTGAGATCAGACCACAAACTAATCTCGCTGGAGGTCCTCATCCCACCCCCACCTGAAATAAAAAGACCACAGTAAAGAACTTCTCAAAAGCCGACTTCACACTTCTAAAGACTAGTGTGGTCTCCTTTAAGGCCCCGAGCCATGGAAAACAGTACTCAAGCCGCTGAATCACTTACAAATGCCTTCTACCAGCACCTGCAGGACTGCATGGATAAGGCAATCCCAAGCAAAACAAAGACTCTTTGTACCAAAGGCAAGCGTCCAGTCTGGTGGACCCCAGCCATAAACAAACTCTACAACAAAGGAGGAAGCTACTACAAGATAGAGCAAAATCCTTAAAAGGTAAGACACCCTTGATCACTATAAGTAAAACTAAGAGCTCTCATAAAATTATCCAAAGCAAATTTCGAGAGAAAAATAGCTAAAGACTCAAAAGACAATCATAAGGCCTTCTTTAGCTATGTTAGAAACCTGGGAGGAAACTCCCAGATATGCTCAGAGCTAGTTCAAAATGATGTGAAGATTACTGATCCTACAGACATTGCCAACATACTGGCTGACAGGTTCAGTGCAAACTCCCCCAAAAGGAGAGATATCTATACCAAACAATTGCAGCCCCCCAAACATCTCCAGCGCCCAAGTGAGAACTGCTCTCTCCAAAGCAAAAAACACAGCATCCATGGGACCTGATGGTGTTCCCGGTTGTGTGCTCCATGAACTCAATGAGGAATTAAACCCACAGCTAGGACAGCTGTTTAATCAAAGTCTTACCTCTGGATACGTACCCAGGGAGTGGCGCACTGCAACTGTGGTACCACTTCACAAAGGCGGTGCCTCCACCGACCCTGGAAATTACCAGCCCATTAGCTTGACAAGCCTTATCTGCAAAGCCATGGAGAGGATCATAATGGACCTCATAAATAAAGACATAGGGAATTTGCAGACTTTGGATCCAACCCAGTTTGGCTTTGTCAAAGGCAGATCATGCCTTTTAAACTTGGTTGACTTTTTCAAACAGTCACCAAAGCCATTGATGAGGAAATGCAGTCCATACAGCCTACCTCGATCTGGCTAAGGCCTTCGATACAATACCCCACTCGGGTATCATTGAAAACTCATCAGCTTAAATGTCAACCCATACATCACAAGATGGGTTGCAAACTGGCTGAGTGACAGAACCCACAGGGTCAAAGTTGCTGGCGCCATGTCAGACTCAAAGCCTGTCACAAGTGGTGTCCCACAGGGCTCAGTCCTGGGCCCACTCTTGTTTGGCATCTACTTTTCCGAAGTACAAGCAAACACAGGAGGGTTATGGCTGACAAAGTTTGCAGATGACTGCAAACTGGGCCATAGTAGAAAACACATCTGATACAGATATCCTTCAGAAGGGTCTCACAGAAACGGATAACTGGTGCCAGAGCCACGGCCTAAAGTTAAATGCCAAAAATGCATAGTCATACCCTTCGGGAAAAACAAGGTTACCCCTAGCTACCAAATAGGTGGCAATCCACTGAGCACAGAAGAAGTTATCAGGGACCTGGGGACCCAGGTTGATAGTAGTCTGTCATTCGACACCCATGTAGCTAAAGTAGTTAGGAAGACCTTCTACATTGCCCACCTTATCATGAAGGGATTCTCATCTAGATCAAGGGAGGTCATAGTCTCCCTTTACTCATCACTCATCAGACCAATGATTGAGTACAATGCCCCATTCGGAATGTATCTGACCCGACACTTGCAGCAGCTGGAGAGGCCACAAAAGTTCCTCACCAAAAGGATAAAGGGTCTCAAAATCTGTCCTATGCTGCCCGACTGAAAGAACTCCAGCTCTATTCAGTCGCTTACCGCTGCTCAGAGGTGACCTTTGCCTAACATACAAGGCCATGTCAAACCCAGATTTGATGAATATGCTTCACCTCAAAAAATCTAGATCCATCAGAGCCACAAGGGTGGGAGACTTAAACCTTGACACGGCTATTAATAGGATGTGCTGGAGGGATAGATTCATCACCCAAAGACTCCCTATGCTGTGGAACAAAATCCCGGTACATGTGAGGCAGAGCACCTCGCTGGCCTTGTTCAAGAGAAATCTTGACCAATGGATGGGAGATCGCAGATATACCCCAGGGATAACCTCAGTGTCACTGCTCGACAGAGGCACAGCAAAATAATGGGTATAGTTCCCCATACTAAAGGGGTGGCGTAAGCCACAAAACGATGGGCTAGGCTTGTAAATGCCCTTGGGCAGATAGCCTAGTATGAACCTATGAACCTATGAACCTATGAACCTGCACCTACCATCCACCACCAGCATACAAACTACATCACCTGCTCCTACTGTGCAGCACCAGCCAACAAACTACATCACCTGCACCTACCATCCACCACCAGCATTCAAATTACATCACCTGCACCTACTGTTCAACACCAGCCCACAATTGACATCACATGATCCAACCATCCACCACCAGTGCACAAACTGCATCATCTGCACCTGCCATCCACCACCAGCATACAAACTACATCACCTGCACCCACCATCCACCACCAACACACAAACTACATCATCTGCACCTACCGTCCACCACCAGTGCACAAACTGCATCACCTGCAGCTACCGTCCACCACCAGTATACAAACTACATCACCTGCACCTGCCGTCCACCACCAGCACACAAACTACATCACCTAAACCTGCTGTCCACCACTAGCGCACAAGCTATATCACCTGCACCTACCATCCACCACCAGCAAACAAACTACATCACCTGCACTCACCATCCACCACCAGCACACACACTACATCATCTGCACCTACCGTCCACCACCAGTGCACAAACTGCATCACCTGCAGCTACCGTCCACCACCAGTATACAAACTACATCACCTGCACCTGCCGACCACCACCAGCACACAAACTACATCACCTAAACCTGCTTCCACCACTAGCACACAAACTGCATCACCTGCACCTACCATTCACCACAAGCATACAAACTACATCACCTGTACCTACCGTCCACCACCAGCGCACAAACTACATCACCTGCACCTACCATCCAACACCAACATGTAAACTACATCACCTGCACCTACCATCCTCCACCAGTGCACAAACTATATCACCTGCACCTACTGTCCAACACCAGTGCACAAACTACATCACCTGCACCTACCATCCACCATCAGACCACAAACTACATCACCTGCACCTACCTTCAACTACCAGTGCACAAACTACATCAGCTGGACCTACAGTCCACCACCAGCCCACAAACTACATTACCTGCACCTACTGTCCATCACCAGGACCACAAGCTGCATCACCTGCAACTGCCATCCACCACCAGTGCACAAACTATATTACCGCCACCTACCATCCACCACCAGCAACACAAACTATATCACCTGCTCTTTCTGTCTACCACCAGCAGACAAACTACATCAACTGCACCTAACGTCCACTGCCAGTGCACAAACTACATCACCTGAACCTACCATCCAACATCAGCCCACAAACTACATCACCTGCTCTTACTGTCCACCACCAGCACACAAACAACATCACCTGCACCTACCATACAACACCGATGCACAAACTACATCACCTGCTCCTACTGTCCACCACCAGCACACAAACTACATCACCTGCACCTACTGTGCACCACTAGCACACAGATTACATCACCAGCTCCTAACGTCTACTACCAGTGCACAAACTACATCACCTGCATCTACCATCTACCACCAGTGCACAAACTACACCTTCACCTACCGTCCACCATCAGCACACAAACTACATCAACTGCACCTACTGTCGAACACCAGCACACAGACTATATCACCTGCATCTACAGTCCACCACCAGTGCACAGACTACATCACTTGCACTTACCATCCACCACCAGCCCACAAACTGCATCACCTGCACCTATTGTCCACCACAACCCACAAACTACATCACCTGCTCCTACCATCCACCAATAGCATGCAAACTACATCACCTGCAGCTACTATCCACTACTAGTGCACAAACTGTATCACCTGCACCTACTGTCCACCACCAGCGCACAAACTACATCTGTACCTACTGTCCATCACCAGTGCTCAGACTGCATCACCTGCTCCTACTGTCCACCACCAGCGCACAAACTACATCACCTGCTGCTACCATCCACCACCAGCACACAAACTACATCACCTGCTCATAGCGTCCACCCCAGCATACAAACTACACGACCTTCACCGATCATCCACCAGTGCACAAACTACATCATCTGCACGTACGTCCATCATCAGAGCACAAACTATATCACTGGCACCTACTATCACCACCAGCCCACAAACATCACCAGCTCCTACCATTCACCAAGAGCCCAGAAACTATAGCACCTGCTCCCACCATACACCACTGGACCACAAATTACATCACCTGCACCTACGTCCATCAACAGTGCACAAACTGCCTCACCTGTTCTTACTGTCTACCACCAGCACACAAACTATATCACCTGCACCTACCATCCACCACCAGCACACAAGCCACATCACCTATTCTTACTATCCACCACCAGCACACAAACTACATCACCTGCACCTACTGTTGACTACCAGCAGTCAAACTACATCACCTGCACCTACTGCCCACCACCAGCACACAAACTACATCACCTGCACCTACTGTCCAGTACCAGAACACAAACTACATCAGCTGCATCTACCATCCAACATCCATGCACAAACAACATCACTTGCTCCTAATGTCCACCACCAGTGCACAAACTACACTACCTGCACCTAACTTCCACTATCAGTCCACAGACTACATCACCTGCTCCTACTGCCCACCACCAGCACTCAAACTACATCACCTGCACCTACCATCCACACCAGTGCAGAACTACATCACCTGCTCTTACCTTCCACTACCAATGCACAGACTACATTGACTGCACCTACTGATCAACACCAGCCCACAAACTACATCACCTGCACCTACCATCCACTACCAGTGCTCAGACTACATCACCTGCATATACTGTCCAACACCAGACCACAAACTACATCACCTACTCCTACCTTCCAACACCAGTGTTCAAACTACATCACCTGCACCTACCGTCCAACACCAGCACACAAAATACATCACCTGCACCTACTGTCCACCACCAGCACACAAACGACATCACCTGCTCCTACCATCCACCACCAGCACACAAGCTACTTCACCTGCACCTACCGTCCATCATCAGAGCACACACTACAGCACCTGCCCTTACTGTCCACCACCAGGGTACAAACTACATCACCTGCACCTACCATCCACCACCAGCCCACAAACTACATCACCTGCTCCTACTGTCCACCACCAGCACACAAACTACATCACCTGCTCCTACTGTCCACCACCAGTGCAAAAACTACATCACCTGCTCCTACCATCCATGATGAGCAGACAAACTACATCACCTGCACCCAATCCTCCACCACCAGCATATAAACTAGATCATCTGTTCTTAATGTGCA
Source organism: Protopterus annectens (assembly GCF_019279795.1). Lineage (NCBI taxonomy): Eukaryota > Metazoa > Chordata > Ceratodontiformes > Protopteridae > Protopterus > Protopterus annectens. The sequence continues at coordinate 399,781,899 of NC_056740.1, read as the reverse complement.
CTACCAGTGCACAGACTACATCACCTGCACCTACCATCCGCCACCAGCCCACAGCTACATCACCTGCACCTACTGTCCAACACCAGCCCACAAACTACATCACCTGCACCTACTGTCCAACACCAGCCCACAAACTACATCACCTGCACCTACTGTCCAACACCAGCCCACAAACTACATCACCTGCTCCTACCATCTACCACCAGCATACAAACTAGATCACCTGTTCTTACTGTCCACCACCAGTGCACAGACTACATCACCTGCACCTGCCATCCACCACCAGCCCACAACCTACATCACCGGCTCCTACCGTCCACCACCAGTCCACAAACTACATCAAATACACCTATCATCCACTACCAGCTAACTGGAAAGGCTCATCCAGACTTTGCTACACTTTGCTGTGAGGAAAAGGTTAGTTTTCTTTTTATTTGTTGTATTACTTTATTGCTTTTTTCTATTTTCAATACTGTGATTTGTTTTATTTACCTTGTGTTTTCTTGCATTCTGCTTTTAACTGCATATTAAAACTTGAAAAGAGACCACAGCTCTGTCTCTTGTGAGTCAGGCAAATTTTTTTTCCCCACCCGGTTACTGTTGTGTTCTTAAACACCACTGCCTTTCTAGTTGTCTGCCTCTTATGTTAATCTGACCATATATCTCATTTCCTCTCTGCTTTCACTGGCTTGTGTGAGTAAGCACAAAATTATCATTTTGTGAAATCACTCCCCTTCAACTATTTAAATTTATTGTCCATCCTACTGTATTCCATAGTACCAGAATACAAAAGTGACCACCCCCTTTCAGTCTATCTTGCTGTTTTAAAAATAGTGACTCTCCACTAAAACTTAACTTTTTAGACAGGTAAAACGTAAGTTACCTACTTTCACATCTAACTTCTATAGTACAATGTGCAGTGTTTAGGATAAACCATTTTTTTTACCTTTAAGCATCCCTGTGACTAGCACTTGCTTAAAAACCTGCTGGAAAGCACTAGGAAATCTTAAACTGATACAAGCACTCAACTCTCCTTGTTAATAAGGAGAAATTAAGCATAGGCTCTAAACAGCCTATAATTGCAAAGTACCTTGCTAAGGTAAGGGAAAACAGCTCTTGTACTTTACAAAAAACAAAAAAAAAGCACCAAACCAGGCATGTCCAAGGATCAGCTTCCGGTGATTTATCCTGTCCACCTGGTGAATCTGGGCATACTGGGGCAATGCATCAAATGCAATTGCCTCATGTACACAGACAACCCTCTCCTCCTACTGCCTAACACTACAACCTGCGAGAGATGCACTTACATAGCCAAACTGGAAGGAAAGCTCTGTCCACCCAAGATTGTGCAAGACAGTCAAGAGGAGAAGGTTAACACCCACACTACACCTCAAGCAACACATAGCCCTTCTAAACCCACACCACCAACACTCACACATAGCAACACTAAACCCACATATGTGGAGGCCCTTAACATTACCCTGCCCAAGCAACAAGGACCTCTGAAGCTGAAACGCAAACAAACACCAATCACAACCAAAGTGTCACATAGCTCACAATACCAGTGTGCCACCCAACAACAGCCCCTAAGGCAAGACAACGTACCCAGCATTTTAGTCATAGGTGACTCTATAGTCAGGCACACTGATGTCCCACTCACCAGGCTGAACAAGGAGAAAATTACAGTCAGCTGCCTGTCGGGTGCCAGGATCTGCCACATAACGCATGGACTCAAGTCACTCCACAACAAGTACAAATATGACTCTGTCATTATCCATGTTGGAGTGAATGACTTGAGATGTACCTCCCTGGACTACATAAAAAGAGACATGGAAGAGCTGTCAGATTATGTGGCCCAGGCTGGTATGACCCTAGCCCTGAGTAGCATCCTGCCTTTTCCCAGAATGATACCACAGTATAAGGACAAAATGATTGACTTCAACAATTGGCTAAGCTTCTGATGTCATTCAAAGGGGATCCAGTATCTGTCTGCCTGGGACGACATGATCGACAGACCACGATGCTTTGCCAGAGATGGTCAGCACCTGTCACCCCTGGGATTCAGGTTACTGGCTAAGGCTCTTGCCGCCCCTATAGTGCCTTTTTTATGCAAAGTTCAAAGGACAAAACCACCACCATAACAGGTACAAGCATGCAAAATCTGAAGGTAATGCTACTCAGTGCTAGAAGTCTAAACCTCAAAATGCACTCTCTTGAGGCACTCCTAAAAATGGAGAACATCGATATTTGTGCAGTAAGTGAGACCTGGTTCAAGGCTCCAGAGAGGACCCCTGCAGTACCAGGCTACAACTCTTACCACACTTTTCGGCCACCAAACCAGGACCAAAACACTAAAGGTGGAGGAGTGTCCATATTCACCAAGGATATTCACAACACCAGGCTAGTTGCCCAACACAATGCATCTGAAATTCTCCAGGTGCAACTAACACTAGATAAGACTGCAATCCAAACTGTAGCTTGCTACGGATCCCCCACCATGCCCCAAGATTCTCACTACACCTTTCTAAACATAATGGAAAATATTAAGATACAACCAAATACCCTCATACTGGGTGATTTCAACTACCCTGCCATTAACTTGGAAAACTACTTTTGTACCAACACCTTTGCCCAATGGTTCTTGGAATTCATAAATTCCAATGCCATGGATCAACTACTCCTTAGTCCCACCAGGGGCTCCAATATCCTAAACCTGGTCATTACCAACATGGGAAATCAATGCTCCACACCTATGGTCACCCCCTCGTTGGTCAGGTCTGACCATAAGCTAATCACCCTTGACATCCACATCCCCAGTAAGGAAACCTCCGTAAAAAAACTTCTCCAAAGCCAACTTCATGCTACTCAAGTCAGAAGTGACAAACTTCATGACACCCATGCAGACGGGAGCTGAAAGTACAACTGCTGAATCCTACACTAAGGCACTGTATGAGCACATCCACTCGTGCATGAATCATGCCTTCCCCAATAGAACCAAGACACTCTCCTACAAAAAAAGGAAGCCAATCTGGTGGTCCCTTGCCATAAACAAACTTTACAACAAAAGGAAGAAACTGTTGCAGAAAAGAGGAAAATCCCAGGATGCAAAAAATTTCCTTACCAGCCTCAGTAAGAAGCTGAGATCCCTCATAAAATCCTCTAAAGCTAGTTACGAAAATAAAATTGCCAAAGATTCCAAAGACAACCACAAGGCATTCTGTAGCTATGTCAAGAATCTAAATGGAAATGCTCATATCTGCTCTGAGCTACAAAAGAATGGCATTAAATATACTGATCCCAAGGATATTGCCAGTATCGTGGCAGATCGATACAGTGCAAACTTCACCCCCCCCCTCTCACCCCCTAAAGGGCCCATCTCAACACCGAAAGATTGCCAGTCTCCAGTAATCACGGCCACACAGGTAAAAAATGCTATCTCCAAAGCTAAGAATACAGCATCCAAGGGACCAGATGACATACCAGGCTGTGTACTACATGAACTACAAAATGAATAGGCACCTCATCCAAGTGTCATGTTTAATCATAGCCTCACCTCAGGGTTCGTGCCCACTGAGTGGCGCACAGCTACAGTTATCCCACTCCACAAGGGGGGATCCACCTTGGATCCCAGGAATTACCGCTTGGAGTTAGTGCAGAATGGCACAAAATACACTGAACTGACCGATATAGCCAACATCCTGGCAGACAGGTTCAGTGCAAACTTCACCCCCCTCTCACCCCCAAAAGGGCTCATAACTATACCAGAAGAATGTAGTGCCCCTGAAATCACAGACACTCAGGTTAAAACAGCCCTCTCCAAAGCCAAAAACACAGCATCAATGGGACTAGACAGTGTCCCAGGCTGCGTCCTACATGAGCTCAAATATGAACTAACCCCTCACCTAAACACACTGTTTAAACTCAGCCTCTCCACAGGCTATGTGCCCACAGAGTGGTGCACAGCAACGGTTATTCCGGTCCACAAAGGTGGAGCCACAACGGACCCCGGGAACTATCGCCCTATGAGCCTGACTAGCTTGGTCTGCAAAGCTATGAAGCACATCATCATGGATCTCATTAACAGAGACATTGGGAACCTCCAAACACTGGACCCTACCCAGTTCGGCTTTTTTAAGGGCAGATCATGCCTCCTAAACCTGGTGGACTTCTTTGAGATAGTTACCAAGGCTATAGACAAGGGAAAGGTGGTCCACACAGCCTACCTAGACCTCGCAAAGGCCTTCGACACTATTCCCCACTCAGGTATTATAGACAAGCTCACCAGCCTGAACATAAACCCCTACGTCACAAGATAGGTTGCCAACTGGCTCATGGACAGAACCCACATGGTAAGAGTTACAGGAGCTACGTCTGACTCTAAACCGGTTACTAGTGGCATTCCCCAGGGCTCAGTCCAAGGACCCCTCCTGTTCGGCATATACTTCACAGAGGTACAGGCAAACACAGGAGGACTATGGCTGACCAAGTTTGCAGACGACTGTAAGCTAGGGGCTATAACTGACTCTCCGGCTGACACAGACATCCTCCAAAAGGGTCTCACTAAGACAGATACCTGCTGTCAAAACCATGGCCTCAAGCTAAATGCCGAAAAGTGCATAGTCATCCCCTTTGGAAAAAACAAAGTACCCACAAACTAGCACATAGGTGATAGCCCCCTAAATACGGAAGACGTAATAAGGGATCTGGGGACCCAGGTAGATAGTAACCTCTCCTTTGATAATCACATTGCCAAAGTGGTTAGAAAATACTTCTATGTTGCCCACCTAATCACAAAAGGGTTTGCATCCAGATCGAAAGAGGTCATTGGGCCCCTCTACGCATCACTCATCAGACCCATCATAGAGTACAATGACCCATTTGGGATGTACCTTACAAGACACCTGCAACAACTGGAAAGACCACAGAAGTACCTCACCAAGAGGATCATTGGTCTCAAGCAGATGCCCTATGCAGCTCGACTGAAGAAACTCCACCTGTACTCGGTTGCATACCGCCTACTCAGAGGTGATCTCTGCCTGACATACAAGGCCATGTCCAACCCAGAACTGATGGACATGCTCCACCTAAAGAAAACCATATCCCCTCGAGCCATGCACTCCAGGGATCTAAACCTCACCACAACAATAAATAGGATGTGCTGGAGGGATAGATTCCTGTCCCAGAGACTTCCCATGCTCTGGAACAAGATTCCAGTCTCCATTAGGCAGAGCTCCTTGCTACCTCTATTCAAGAGAAACCTTGACGAGTGGATGGGAAACAGAAAGTTTACCCCAGGGATCACTTCAATGGCTCTGCTGGACAGAGGCACAGGGAAATAATCTAAGGGGGTGGCGAAAGCCAACACATTCCGGCTAGGCTTATAAATGCCTTCAGGCAGATAGCCTAGTACCTCCCTATGAACCTATCAGTCTGACAAGCCTGATCTGCAAGGCCATGGAACATATTATCATGGAACTTATAAACAAAGACACTGGCAACCTTCAAACACTGGACCCCATGCAGTTTGGGTTCATGAAGGGCTGATCTTGTCTCCTGAACCTGATTGACTTCTTCAAATCAGTCTCCAGAGCCGTGGACAAGGATAAGGTTGTCCACACAGCCTATCTGGACCTCGCCAAGGCCTTCAACACCATTCCCCACTCTGAAATCATAGATAAACTTACTAAGCCGGGCATTAATCCCTACGTCACTCAATGGGTTGCCATCTGGCTTACTGACAGAACCCATACTGTAAAAGTAGCTGACTCCAAATCCAGCGCCAGACAAGTGACAAGTGGTGTACCCCAGGGTCAGTTCTGGGACCGCTCTTGTTTGACATCTACTTCTCTGAAGTACAGGCCAACACGAAGGGACTCTGGCTAACAAAATTCGCAGATGACTGCAAACTGGGAGCCATTATTGAATCCCCAAATAATGTGGATGTTCTACAAAAGGGCATTACAGAAACAGATGCTTGGTGCCAGAGCCATGGGCTCAAGCTCAATGCCAAGAAATGTATAGTTATCCCATTTGGGAAAAAGTATGTACCCGTGAATCACCACATAGCTGGCAGTTCACTAAAGACTGAAAGTGTGACACAGGTGGACAGTGGTCTCACCTTTGATAACCACATCGCCACAACAGAAAGGAAATCCTTCTATGTGGCACACCTCATCACTAAGGGCTTTTCATCCAAAAAAAAGGAGGTCATTGTCCCACTGTACTCATCCCTCATTAGACCCATTATAGAATATAATGCCTCGTTTGATATGTATCTCTCAAGACATCTGCAACAACTTGAAAGGCCACAGAAATACCTCACTAAAAGAATCACAGGCCTAAGGCAGATGCCCTATGCTGACTGTCTAAAAAAACTCCACCTATACTCTGTCTCATATCGTCTACTCAGAGGCGATCTCTGCATAACATACAAGGCCATGTCAAACCCAGAGCTGTTGGACATGCTACACTTAAAGAAATCCCAATCCCTCAGAGACACACGCTCCAGGGATCCAAACCTTGTCATCACAATGATAAAAACATGCTGAAGGGAGAGGTTCCTGACTGAGAGACTCCCCAGACTCTGGAACAGACTGCTCATAAATGTCAAGCAGATCACCTCTTTGGCCCTCTTCAAAAGGAACCTTGATGATTGGATGGGAGATAGGAAATTCACCCGGAGATCATGTCAGTTGGCCTGCTAGACAGGGGTCCAAGGAAGTAAATAGTGTGGGAAGAAATAGCCAGGGAATTATTATGGCTAAGCTTGTATAGGCCCTAGAGTCGATAGCCTAGTACCAACCTATGAACAAACTACATTACCTGCACCTACCATTCAACACCAGCCCACAAACTACATCACCTGCACCTACTGTCCTCCACCAGCACACAAACTACATCACCTGCACCTACTGTCCACTAACAGCACATAAACTACACCACCTGTACCTACCATCCAACATGAGCCCACAAACTGCATCACCTGCATCTGCCATCCAACATCAGTGCACAAACTACATCACCTGCTCCTAATGCCCACCACCAGTGCACATACTACATCACTTGCACCTACCGTCCAACGCCAGGGCACAGAACTACATCACCTGCTCCTACGAACTACCACCAGCAATCATACTACGTTACCTGCACCTACTGTCCACCACCAGTGCACAAACTACATCAGCAGCACCTACCATCCACTATCAGTGTTCAAACTACATCACCTGCACCTACCATCCAGCACCAGCCCACAGACTACACCTGCCGCTACCATCCACCACCAATGTTCAAACTACATCACCTGCACCTATCGTCCAGCACCAGCACACAAACTACATCATCTGCACCTACCATCCAACGCCAGTGCACAAACAACATTACCTGCACCACGCGTCCAGCACCAGCCCTCAAACTACATCACTTGCACCTACAGTTCAGCACCAGCATACAAACTACATCACCTGCTCCTAATGTCCACCACCAGTGCACAAACTACTTTACCTGCACCTACCATCCACCTCCAACCCTCAAACTATATCATCTTTTCCTAACGTCTAACACCAGCCCACAAACTACATCACCCACACCTACCATCCAGCATCAGCATACAAACTACATCACCTGCCCCTACCATCCACCACCAGCGTTCAGACTACATCACCTGCATCTACCGTCCAACACCAGAACACAAACTACATCACCTGCACCTACCTTCCACCACCAGGGTACAAGCTACATCACCTGCTCATACTGTCCAACACCAGCACACAGACTACATCACCTGCACCTACCGTCCACCACCAGCATAAAACTACATCACCTGCTCCTACTGTCCAACACCAGCTAACAAAATACATTCACCAGCACCTACTGTCCACCACCAGCATACAAACTACATCACCTCCACCCACTGTCCACCACCAGCATACAAACTACATCATCTGCACCTGCAGTCCACCACCAGCCTACAAACTACATCATCTGCACCTACCGTCCACCAACAACATTCAAACTACATCACTTGCACCTATCGTTCAGCATAAGCACACAAGCAACATCATCTGCACCTACCATCCAACGCCAGTGCACAAACACCATTACCTGCGCCACCCGTCCAGCACCAGCCCTCAAACTACATCACCTGTACCTACTGTCCACCACCAGCACACAAACTACATCACCTGCACCTACTGTCCACCATCAGCACAAAAACTACATCACTGCTCCTACGTCAATACCAGCCCAAAGACTGTATCAGCTGCATCTACTATCCAACATCCGTGCACAAACACCACCTGCTCCTACTGTCTACCACCAACGCCCAAACTACATCACTTGCACCTACCATCCACAACAGTGCAAAACTACATCACCTTTCTCTTACCGTCCACTACCAGTGCACAAACTACATCACCTGCACCTACTGTCCAACACCAGACCACAAACTACATCACCTGCTTCTACCATCCACCACCAGCACTCAGACTACATCACCTGCACCTACCGTCAAACACCAGCACACAAAATACATCACCTGCACCTACTGTCCAACACCAGCACACAAACTACATTATATGCACCTACCTTCCACCACCAGGTTACAAACCTACCGTCCAACACCAGCACACAAACTACATCACGTGTACATACCATTCAGAACCGGCACACAAATGACATCACATGCTCCTACCATCCACCACCAGTGCACAAACTACATCACCTGCACCTACCGTCCACCACCAGCATACAGACTACATCACCTGCAACTACCGTTCATCACCAGCATACAGACTGCATCACCTGCACATGCCGTCCACCACTAGCGCACAAACTACCTCACCTGCACCTACTGTCCACCACCAGTGCACAAACTACATCACCTACACCTACCATCTACCACCAGTATACAGATTACATCACCTGCACCTACTGTCCACCACCAGCATACAAACTACATCACCTGCACCTGCCGTTCACCAGCACCCAAACTACATCACCTACACCTGCCATCCACAACCAGTGCACAAACTATAACTGCACCTACCGTCCACCACCAGTGCACAAACTACATCACCTGCTTCTGCCTTTCACCATCAGTGCACAAATTAGATCACCTGCACCTGCCATCCACCACCAGCACACAAACTATATCACCTCCACCTACTGTCCACAACAAGCCCACAAACTACATCCCCTGCACCTACTATCCACCACCAGTGCACAGACTACATCACCAGTTCCTGTCGTCTACCACCAACACACAAACTGCATCACCTGCACCTACCATCTACCACCAGTGCACAAACTACACCTGCACCTACCGCCCACCATCAGCACACAAACTGCATCACCTGCACCTACTGTTGAACACCAGCATACAGACTATATCACCTGCATCTACAGTCCACCACCAGTGCACAGACTACATCACTCGCACTTAACATCCACCTCCAGCACACAAACTACATCACCTGTACCTACCATGCAACACCAGCCCACAAACTGCATCACCTGCTCGTAACATCCACCACCAGCTTGCAAACTACATCACCTGCACCTGCCATCCACCATCAGTGCACAAAGTATATCATCTGCACCTATGTCCATCATCAGAACACAAACTACATCACAGGCACCTACCATCCACCACCAGCCCACAAACATCACCTGCTCCTACCATTCACCAAGAGCCCACAAACTACATCACCTGCTCCCACCATCCACCACCAGACCACAAACTACATCACCTGCACCTACGTCCATCACCAGTGCACAAACTATATCACCTGTTCTTATTGTCCACCACCAGCACACAAACTACATTACCTGCATCTACTGTCATCCACCAGCAGACAAACTATATCACCTGCACCTATCGTCCACCAAAAGCACACAAACTACATCACCTATTCTTACTGTCCCCCACCAGCACACAAATGACATCACCTGCACCTACTGTCCACCACCAGCACAAAAACTACATCACCTGCACCTACTGTCCACCACCAGCACACAAATCACAATCACATGCTCCTACCATCCAACACCAGCCCACAGTCTACATCAGTTGCATCTACCATCCAACATCCATGCACAGACAACATCCCCTGCTCCTAATGTCCACCACCAGTGCACAAACTACATCACCTGCACCTACCACCCAACACCAGTGCAAAACTACATTACATGCTCCTACCATCAACTACCAATGCACAAACTAAATCACCTGCACATATCGATCAATACCAGCTCACAAACTACATCAGCTGCACCTAATGTCCACTAGCAGTGCTCACACTATATCACCTGCACCTACTGTCCAACACCAGACCACAAACTACATCACCTGCTCCTACCATCCACCACCAGCATTCACACTACATCAACTGCACCTACCATCCAAAACCAGCACACAAAATACATCACCTGCAGCTACCGTCCACCACCAGGATACAAACTACATCATCTGCACCTACTATCCACCACCAACATACAAACTACATCACCTGAACCTACCATCCAACACCAGGCCTCAAACTACATCACCTGCTCCTACCATCAAACACCAGCACACAAACTACATCACCTGCGCCTACTGTCCAACACCAGCCCACAAACTACATCACCTGCACCTACCGTCCACCAGCCCACAAAATGCATCACCTGCTCCTATCATCCAACACCAAACCACAAACTACATCACCTGCTCCTACCGTCCATCACCAGCACACAAACTATATCACCTATTCCTACTAACACCAGACCACAAACTACATCACCTGCACCTACTGTCCAACACCAGACCACAAACTACATCACCTGCTCCTACCATCCACCACCAGCATTCACACTACATCACCTGCACCTACCATCCAAAACCAGCACACAAAATACATCACCTGCAGCTACCGTCCACCACCAGGGTACAAACTACATCACCTGAAGCTACTGTCCAACACCAGCTGACAAACTACATCACCTGCACCTACCATCCAACACCAGGCCTCAAACTACATCACCTGCTCCTACCATCAAACACCAGCACTCAAACTACATCACCTGCACCTACTGTCCAACACCAGCCCACAAACTACATCACCTGCACCTACAGTCCACCAGCCCACAAAATGCATCACCTGCTCCTATCATCCAACACCAAACCACAAGCTACATCACCTGCTCCTACCATCCATCACCAGCACACAAACTGTATCACCTATTCCTACTGTCCAACACCAGACCACAAACTACATCACCTGCTCCTACCGTCCAACACCAGTGCAGAACCTACATCATCTCCTACTACTGTCAACCACCAGTGCTCAGACTACATCACCTGCAGCTACCATCCAACACCAGCACACAGACTACATCACCTGCTCCTAGCATCTACCACCAGCGTACAAACTACATTACCTGAACCTACCATCCAACACCAGCACACAAACTACATCATCTGCACCTACTGTCCACCACCATCATACAGACTACATCACCTGAACCTACCATCCAGCACTGGCCCACAAACTACATCACCTGCTTCTACCATCTACTACCAGTGCACTAACTACATCACCTGCACCTACCACCCAACACCAGCATACAAACGACATCACCTGCAGCTACCATCCAACAGCAGCCCGCAAACTACATCACCTGCACCTACCATCCAACACCAGCAGACAAAATACATCAGCTGCAACTACTGTCCACCACCAGGGTACAAACTACATCACTTGCACCTACCATCCAACTCCAGCACACAAACTACATCACCAGCACCTAACGTCCAACACCAGCATACAAACTACATCACCTAAACTGACCGTCCACCACTTGTGCACAGACATCACCTGCACCTACCATCCACCAGCAGTGCACAAACTACATCATCTGTTCGTACCATCCACCACCAGTGTTTAAACGACATCACCTGCACCTACCGTCCAACACCAGGGCGCAAACTATATCACCTGCACCTACCGTCCACCATCAGTACACAAACTACATCACCTGCTTCTGCTGTCCACCACGAGCTCACAAACTACATCACCTGTTCATAGCATCCACCCCAGCATACAAACTACATCAACTGAACTGATTGTCCACCACCAGTGCACAAGCTACATCATCTGCACCTTCGTCAATCATCACAACACAAACTACATCACCTGTTCTTACTGTCTACCACCAGCATACAAACGACATCACCTGCATCTACCATCCAACACCAGCACACAAACTACATCACCTGCATCTACCGTCCAACACCAGCACACAATCTACATCACTTGCACCCACCACCCACTTCCAGTGCACAGATGACATCACCTACTTTTGGGGTCTTGTATTGAATCTTTAAATTGAAATGTTACCATGTTAAATTGAGATGTTATCACCTACACCTACTGTCCACCACCAGCACACAAACTACATCACCTGCAACTGCCAGCCACCACCAGCACACAAACTATATCATCTGCACCTACCATCCACCCCCAGCTCACAAACTGCATCACCTGTACCTACCATTGAACACCAGTGCACAAACTACATTACCTGCACCTAACGTCCACCACCAGTGCACAAACTACATCACCTGCACCTACCATTGAACACCGGTGCACAAACTACATCACCTGGACCTTCTGTCCACCACTAGTGCACAAACTACATCACCTGCACCTACCATCGAACACTGGTGCACAAACTATATCACCTGCACCTACCATCCACCACCAGCACACAAACTACATCACCTACACCTACTGTCCTCCACTAGCCTACAGACTATATCACCTGCACCTACCGCCCACCACCATTGCACAGGCTACATCACTTGCACTTACCATCCACCAACAGCACACAAACTACATCACCTACATCTAATGTCCACCAGCAGCCCACAGACTATATCACCTGCATCTACCATCCACCAACAGCACACAAACTACATCACCTGCTCCTACCATCCACCACCAGCCTTCAAACTACATCACCAGCACCTACCATCCACCACCAGTGCACAAACTACATCACCTGCACCTACTGTCCACCACCAGCACACAAACTGCATCACCTGCAACTACCGTCCACCAACAGCACACAAACTACATTACCTACACCTACCATCCACCACCAGCACACAAACTACATCACCTGCAACTACCGTCCACCATCAGCACACAAACTACATCACCTGCACCTACCACCCACCAACATCACCTGCACCTACTGTCCACCACCAGTGCACAAATAACATCACCTGCACCTACTGTCCAACACCAGCTCACAAACTACATCACCTGCACCTACCTTCCAACACCAGCCCACAAACTGCATCACCTGCACCTACTGTCCACCACCAACTCACAAACTACATCACCTTCTCCTACCATCCACCACCAGCCCACAAACATCACCTGCACCGACCAGCCACTACCAGCCTTCAAACTACATCACCTGCACCTACCATCGACCAACAGCCTACAAACTACATCACCTGCTCCTAATATCCACCAACAGCCCACAAACTATATCACCTCCACCTACCATCCAACACTAGTGCACAAACTACATCACCTGCTCCTACCATCCACCAACAGCCCACAAACTGCATCACCTGCACCTACTGTCCATGACCAACTCACAAACTACATCACCTGCTCCTACCATCCACCACCAGCCCACAAACATTACCTGCACCTACCAGCCAATACCAGTCTTCAGACTACATCAACTGCACCTACCATCCACCACCAGCCAACAAACTACATCACCTGCACCTACCATCCACCACCAGTGCACAGACTACATCACCTGCACCTACTGTCCACCAGCAGCCCGCAGACTATATCACCTGCACCCACCATCCACCAGCAGCACATAAACTGCATCATCTGCACCTACCATCCACCAGCGGCACACAAACTACCTCACCTGCATCTACTGTCCACCATCAACACACAAACTACATCATCTGCAACTACCGTCCACCACCAGCACACGAACTACATTACCTGCACCTACCATCCACCACCAGCACACAACTACATCACCTGCACCTACTATCCACCAACAGTGCCCAAACTATATCACCTGCAACTATCATCCACCATCAGCACACAAACTACATTAGCTGCACCTACCATCCACCAACAGCCCACAAATGACATCACCTGCTCCTACCAGCCACTACCAGCCTACAAACTATATCACCTGCACCTACCATCTACCAGCGGTACACAAACTACATCACCTGCACCTACTGTCCACTACCAGTGCACAAACTACATCACCTGCAACTACCGTCCACCATCAGCACACAAACTACATCACTTGCAACTACCGTCCACCACCAGCACACAAACGACATCACCTGCACCTACTGTCCACTACCAGCACACAAACTACACCGCCTGCACCTACCATCCAACACCAGCCCACAAACTGCATCACCTGCACCTGCCGTCCACCAAGGGTTGTCAACTTTCCATGTCAAAAATTCTGGACATGTACATGAAAGCCAAATGCTTGTAATTTTGATATACCCCCGGCCCCCATGTAGCCATTCCAGTGCCCCATTACGTGGCTATTTCTTGATTTGTCCCCAGTTGCCATACACACTGTTCAAAACTTTCAGTGTGAATAGTTTTTTCTGCTTTACTTCTACAATGACTACAAATATTTGGATTTTATTTAAAACTTTTATTTCAAATTTTATAGCACAAACACTAATAGTCATTTGCTAAGCAAAGCAATACAGTCTCACAATGAAAATAGACTTAGCATTAAAACTTCTCTGCCTTTGAAACTCACAAACTACATCACCTGCTCCTACCATCCACCACCAGCCCACAAACTGCATCACCTGCACCTACTGTCCAACACCAGCATACAAACTACATCACCTCCTCCAATCATCCAACACCAGCACACAAACTACATCACCTGCTCCTACTGTCCAACACCAGCCCACAAACTGCATCACCTGCACCTACCATCCACCACCAGCCCACAAACTACATCATCTGCACTTACCGTCTGTTACCAATGCACAAACTACATTACCTGCACCTAACATCCACTACCAGTGCACAAACTACATCACCTGCTCCTACCGTCTACCGCCAGTGAAAAACTACATCACCTGTACCTACTGTCCACTACCAGTGGACAAAGTACATCACCTGCTCCTACCATCCACCACCAGCACACAAACTACATCACCTGCACCGACCTTCCAACACCAGCACACAAACTACATCATCTGTACCTACCATCCACCACCAGCATGCAAACTACATCACCTGCACTGACCATCCACCACCAGCACACAAACTACATCACCTACACCTACCATCCACCACCAGTGCACAAACTACATCACCTGCACCGATCGTCCAACACCAGCACACAAACTACATCACCTGCACCCACCATCCATCACCAGTGCACAAACTACATTACCTGCTCCTACTGTCCAACACCAGCACACAAACTACATCACCTGCACTGACTGTCCACCACTAGTGCACAAACTACATTGCCTGAACCTACCATCCAGCAGCATAAAAATGTCATCATCTGCTCCTAATGTCCACCACCAGTGTACAAGCTACATCACCTGCATCTACTGTCCACCACAAGTGCACAGACTACATCGCCTGCACAAACTACATCACTTGTTCCTACTGTCCATCACCAGAGCACAGAGTACATCACCTGCACAAACTACATCCTCTGCTCCTACTTTCCATCAATGATGCACAGACTACAGCACCTGCATCTACCTTCCACCACCAGCTGACAAACTATGACATCTGCAAACTACTTATTTCCTTTGCTCATATTCAGGAAATGCAATATCGGTGTTAAGGCCTCAAGTTTCTAAAGTAAAAGATGGGAAAGCTTTCTCAAGGCTTGCAATCTGCAACTCTTTACCTCAAAATATAAGACCAGTCCAAGAAGTAACCACATTTAAAGAGCAGCTAACTACATTTCTTATCAGTGAATGCAGGTACTACTGTTTTAATACAGGCTAAAAACCTGACACCAAGCAGCATCAGACAGCAATCGCATATGGCAAATGTTTTAATATATCACACCTGACTCGTTACGTACTTCTGAATAATAGAAATGTCATTTTCATTTTCAATTCCAAGATAAGATAGTACTATTTATATTACGTAATGTAATTAATTGTTCTCTCATTTACTTTTGTATCCACTGATGGCTATTATGGATGCTCTCTAAATTACTACTAGCATGTTTTGCCATTGTTATGTTATCTCTGTGTTAGTATTTGTAAATGCCACATTGTCTTAAGGTGTGGTTGAAAATGGTGTGTAGAGCAGTCCACTAACCTGGTTAATGAACTAACTAACTAACTAACTAACTAACTAACTAACTAACTAACTAACTAACTAACTAACTAACTAACTAACTCAGGATTGGAATGGGAAAAAGTACAACTAATAACAGAATTTATGTCCTTGGCACTTTACCACAATTATGTTATATAATATATATTATATTTTGAAATCTAATAAGGTGGTTTTAACTTATATGGAATTTTATTTTCAAGACTATCCAGGACGGCCTTAGAGTGTTTTCTGTTGCATTTACCTCTCAGTGTTTGTGTGTTAACACTCCTTTTGGTGGAGTTTTACAAGTAGCTGTGGCAGTATAGATTCTCTGGATGATATTCCATCCATTTTTTTCTCCAGTACAATGGGAGGAGATTCACAGACTTCATTCAGAAGTTGTAAATATTAAAGGAGAACTTTTGCGGCTGATTGACTTAGTCAGACAATCAGGACAGATGTTAGCTAATGCACAACGTCCAGCTTGTAGAGGAACTGATTTGGAATCAGTACCACCAATGAACGGAGTTGGAGATAAGAAGGCTTCACAGGAAAATAATCACAATTTGTCGAGCACTAATTCTCCAGTTAATTCAAGGATTACCATTAACACTAACCTCGAGAATACCAGAGAGACTACGATGGAGGACAAACACCTATGGTGTGGAGCCAATCCTAAGCGAACTGTCCCTAAGTGGACATACTGCCGTTGTTAATCAGGACAATGTGAAAGGTACTGTTAGGTCCTATATTACAGAACTGATTATAAGTACTTTTAAAACTTAACAATGATTTGCACAGTAATGGAAAGGTAGATTTTTAAATCTTTCTGACTTATAATTATGTGTTCAACAACAATAAGGATGCCACAACAGGAAGAGTGGACTTTTATATGGGTGAAAATAAGACACTTAAAGACTTGATATATATTATGGAGAAAAAGCTTGAGAAATTAAAAATAATACAAATGAATAATGC
Organism: Protopterus annectens; assembly: GCF_019279795.1. Lineage (NCBI taxonomy): Eukaryota > Metazoa > Chordata > Ceratodontiformes > Protopteridae > Protopterus > Protopterus annectens. The sequence goes on along the minus strand of NC_056740.1, from coordinate 399,764,557 downwards.
ATACTTTAATCACTGTATTGATTCTAAAGCTGTACCTCAGGGGTTACGTTTTTTAAAATGCCTTTAGGTATAGATCTAGATGAAACTGCGATGAAGCAATGTAATATTATGTTTGATAATTTTGGTTTTGAATTCATGAGATTTTTGATACAGCAAAATTATGTGAAACTAAGTGTTTTAATAAGTGAAGTAGACAAATTAAATGAACAAATTATTAATGACCTTTTATTCCCTCAGTGGGAAAGTGTGTATTGGAAACAGTTTAGCAATGTTAACAAAAAGGGTCATGAGGTGTATAAAGCAAATGTAAAAAAATGGTTAGAGATGTTGAATAATACATGATACAAATAGCCTACCCTTGGAATAAAAGAGACACTTTGTCTGCGAATAACGATTATAAATGATAAAGGTTATACACATATGCAGAGTAGCTCTAAAACTCACAAGTATAGAGAACCACAGAAAAAATTTTCATTGGAGAAACAGACAGGGGTACCAATACAACAATTACACACATTGGGATCCTGGGCAGGAACAATGCTTTCAGTATCAGAATGGATATCAGAAAAACAGTTACAAATGGAAAGCGTTCAGGAAATAACTAGTAGTCACAACGTTGTTTACTCCTATCAGAACTTTAATATTTACTATTATACAGCAGTGAGGCTTACTAAAGACATTTCTCTAGTAGTCACAACGTTGTTTACTCCTATCAGAACTTTAATATTTACTATTATACAGCAGTGAGGCTTACTAAAGACATTTCTCTAGTAGTCACAATGTTGTTTACTCCTATCAGAACTTTAATATTTACTATTATACAGCAGTGAGGCTTACTAAAGACATTTCTCTAGTAGTCACAACGTTGTTTACTCCTATCAGAACTTTAATATTTACTATTATACAGCAGTGAGGCTTACTAAAGACATTTCTCTAGTAGTCACAACGTTGTTTACTCCTATCAGAACTTTAATATTTACTATTATACAGCAGTGAGGCTTACTAAAGACATTTCTCTAGTAGTCACAACGTTGTTTACTCCTATCAGAACTTTAATATTTACTATTATACAGCAGTGAGGCTTACTAAAGACATTTCTCTAGTAGTCACAACGTTGTTTACTCCTATCAGAACTTTAATATTTACTATTATACAGCAGTGAGGCTTACTAAAGACATTTCTCTAGTAGTCACAACGTTGTTTACTCCTATCAGAACTTTAATATTTACTATTATACAGCAGTGAGGCTTACTAAAGACATTTCTCTAGTAGTCACAACGTTGTTTACTCCTATCAGAACTTTAATATTTACTATTATACAGCAGTGAGGCTTACTAAAGACATTTCTCTAGTAGTCACAACGTTGTTTACTCCTATCAGAACTTTAATATTTACTATTATACAGCAGTGAGGCTTACTAAAGACATTTCTCTAGTAGTCACAATGTTGTTTACTCCTATCAGAACTTTAATATTTACTATTATACAGCAGTGAGGCTTACTAAAGACATTTCTCTAGTAGTCACAACGTTGTTTACTCCTATCAGAACTTTAATATTTACTATTATACAGCAGTGAGGCTTACTAAAGACATTTCTCTAGTAGTCACAACGTTGTTTACTCCTATCAGAACTTTAATATTTACTATTATACAGCAGTGAGGCTTACTAAAGACATTTCTCTAGTAGTCACAACGTTGTTTACTCCTATCAGAACTTTAATATTTACTATTATACAGCAGTGAGGCTTACTAAAGACATTTCTCTAGTAGTCACAACGTTGTTTACTCCTATCAGAACTTTAATATTTACTATTATACAGCAGTGAGGCTTACTAAAGACATTTCTCTAGTAGTCACAACGTTGTTTACTCCTATCAGAACTTTAATATTTACTATTATACAGCAGTGAGGCTTACTAAAGACATTTCTCTAGTAGTCACAACGTTGTTTACTCCTATCAGAACTTTAATATTTACTATTATACAGCAGTGAGGCTTACTAAAGACATTTCTCTAGTAGTCACAACGTTGTTTACTCCTATCAGAACTTTAATATTTACTATTATACAGCAGTGAGGCTTACTAAAGACATTTCTCTAGTAGTCACAACGTTGTTTACTCCTATCAGAACTTTAATATTTACTATTATACAGCAGTGAGGCTTACTAAAGACATTTCTCTAGTAGTCACAACGTTGTTTACTCCTATCAGAACTTTAATATTTACTATTATACAGCAGTGAGGCTTACTAAAGACATTTCTCTAGTAGTCACAACGTTGTTTACTCCTATCAGAACTTTAATATTTACTATTATACAGCAGTGAGGCTTACTAAAGACATTTCTCTAGTAGTCACAACGTTGTTTACTCCTATCAGAACTTTAATATTTACTATTATACAGCAGTGAGGCTTACTAAAGACATTTCTCTAGTAGTCACAACGTTGTTTACTCCTATCAGAACTTTAATATTTACTATTATACAGCAGTGAGGCTTACTAAAGACATTTCTCTAGTAGTCACAACGTTGTTTACTCCTATCAGAACTTTAATATTTACTATTATACAGCAGTGAGGCTTACTAAAGACATTTCTCTAGTAGTCACAACGTTGTTTACTCCTATCAGAACTTTAATATTTACTATTATACAGCAGTGAGGCTTACTAAAGACATTTCTCTAGTAGTCACAACGTTGTTTACTCCTATCAGAACTTTAATATTTACTATTATACAGCAGTGAGGCTTACTAAAGACATTTCTCTAGTAGTCACAACGTTGTTTACTCCTATCAGAACTTTAATATTTACTATTATACAGCAGTGAGGCTTACTAAAGACATTTCTCTAGTAGTCACAACGTTGTTTACTCCTATCAGAACTTTAATATTTACTATTATACAGCAGTGAGGCTTACTAAAGACATTTCTCTAGTAGTCACAACGTTGTTTACTCCTATCAGAACTTTAATATTTACTATTATACAGCAGTGAGGCTTACTAAAGACATTTCTCTAGTAGTCACAACGTTGTTTACTCCTATCAGAACTTTAATATTTACTATTATACAGCAGTGAGGCTTACTAAAGACATTTCTCTAGTAGTCACAACGTTGTTTACTCCTATCAGAACTTTAATATTTACTATTATACAGCAGTGAGGCTTACTAAAGACATTTCTCTAGTAGTCACAACGTTGTTTACTCCTATCAGAACTTTAATATTTACTATTATACAGCAGTGAGGCTTACTAAAGACATTTCTCTAGTAGTCACAACGTTGTTTACTCCTATCAGAACTTTAATATTTACTATTATACAGCAGTGAGGCTTACTAAAGACATTTCTCTAGTAGTCACAACGTTGTTTACTCCTATCAGAACTTTAATATTTACTATTATACAGCAGTGAGGCTTACTAAAGACATTTCTCTAGTAGTCACAACGTTGTTTACTCCTATCAGAACTTTAATATTTACTATTATACAGCAGTGAGGCTTACTAAAGACATTTCTCTAGTAGTCACAACGTTGTTTACTCCTATCAGAACTTTAATATTTACTATTATACAGCAGTGAGGCTTACTAAAGACATTTCTCTAGTAGTCACAACGTTGTTTACTCCTATCAGAACTTTAATATTTACTATTATACAGCAGTGAGGCTTACTAAAGACATTTCTCTAGTAGTCACAACGTTGTTTACTCCTATCAGAACTTTAATATTTACTATTATACAGCAGTGAGGCTTACTAAAGACATTTCTCTAGTAGTCACAACGTTGTTTACTCCTATCAGAACTTTAATATTTACTATTATACAGCAGTGAGGCTTACTAAAGACATTTCTCTAGTAGTCACAACGTTGTTTACTCCTATCAGAACTTTAATATTTACTATTATACAGCAGTGAGGCTTACTAAAGACATTTCTCTAGTAGTCACAACGTTGTTTACTCCTATCAGAACTTTAATATTTACTATTATACAGCAGTGAGGCTTACTAAAGACATTTCTCTAGTAGTCACAACGTTGTTTACTCCTATCAGAACTTTAATATTTACTATTATACAGCAGTGAGGCTTACTAAAGACATTTCTCTAGTAGTCACAACGTTGTTTACTCCTATCAGAACTTTAATATTTACTATTATACAGCAGTGAGGCTTACTAAAGACATTTCTCTAGTAGTCACAACGTTGTTTACTCCTATCAGAACTTTAATATTTACTATTATACAGCAGTGAGGCTTACTAAAGACATTTCTCTAGTAGTCACAACGTTGTTTACTCCTATCAGAACTTTAATATTTACTATTATACAGCAGTGAGGCTTACTAAAGACATTTCTCTAGTAGTCACAACGTTGTTTACTCCTATCAGAACTTTAATATTTACTATTATACAGCAGTGAGGCTTACTAAAGACATTTCTCTAGTAGTCACAACGTTGTTTACTCCTATCAGAACTTTAATATTTACTATTATACAGCAGTGAGGCTTACTAAAGACATTTCTCTAGTAGTCACAACGTTGTTTACTCCTATCAGAACTTTAATATTTACTATTATACAGCAGTGAGGCTTACTAAAGACATTTCTCTAGTAGTCACAACGTTGTTTACTCCTATCAGAACTTTAATATTTACTATTATACAGCAGTGAGGCTTACTAAAGACATTTCTCTAGTAGTCACAACGTTGTTTACTCCTATCAGAACTTTAATATTTACTATTATACAGCAGTGAGGCTTACTAAAGACATTTCTCTAGTAGTCACAATGTTGTTTACTCCTATCAGAACTTTAATATTTACTATTATACAGCAGTGAGGCTTACTAAAGACATTTCTCTAGTAGTCACAACGTTGTTTACTCCTATCAGAACTTTAATATTTACTATTATACAGCAGTGAGGCTTACTAAAGACATTTCTCTAGTAGTCACAACGTTGTTTACTCCTATCAGAACTTTAATATTTACTATTATACAGCAGTGAGGCTTACTAAAGACATTTCTCTAGTAGTCACAACGTTGTTTACTCCTATCAGAACTTTAATATTTACTATTATACAGCAGTGAGGCTTACTAAAGACATTTCTCTAGTAGTCACAACGTTGTTTACTCCTATCAGAACTTTAATATTTACTATTATACAGCAGTGAGGCTTACTAAAGACATTTCTCTAGTAGTCACAACGTTGTTTACTCCTATCAGAACTTTAATATTTACTATTATACAGCAGTGAGGCTTACTAAAGACATTTCTCTAGTAGTCACAATGTTGTTTACTCCTATCAGAACTTTAATATTTACTATTATACAGCAGTGAGGCTTACTAAAGACATTTCTCTAGTAGTCACAACGTTGTTTACTCCTATCAGAACTTTAATATTTACTATTATACAGCAGTGAGGCTTACTAAAGACATTTCTCTAGTAGTCACAATGTTGTTTACTCCTATCAGAACTTTAATATTTACTATTATACAGCAGTGAGGCTTACTAAAGACATTTCTCTAGTAGTCACAACGTTGTTTACTCCTATCAGAACTTTAATATTTACTATTATACAGCAGTGAGGCTTACTAAAGACATTTCTCTAGTAGTCACAACGTTGTTTACTCCTATCAGAACTTTAATATTTACTATTATACAGCAGTGAGGCTTACTAAAGACATTTCTCTAGTAGTCACAACGTTGTTTACTCCTATCAGAACTTTAATATTTACTATTATACAGCAGTGAGGCTTACTAAAGACATTTCTCTAGTAGTCACAACGTTGTTTACTCCTATCAGAACTTTAATATTTACTATTATACAGCAGTGAGGCTTACTAAACACATTTCTCATTGTTTTCTAAAGGAATTAAATACGTGCGAAATATTAAATTTAATATTGTGAACACACTGGTAGAAATGAAAATATGTTTACGTAAACTAAACCTAGTAGTACATTTTAAAGACGCAGGAAGAACAGAGGAACAAGTCACAAAGAAAACAAGTTGCTTTAATCCACCCTTACATCCTACTATTTCAACCTTAGAGAAAGTCATCACTGATGATTTGTATAAATTTAATGAAAGAGGTAAAGCCAATAAGAAGAATAGCAAGTTTAATTTAACTAAGGCTGAATGTAACACGATGCAGGACATATGTAGAAACCAGTCTATTAGAATAATGAAGCCCGACAAAGCTGGGGGATTGTTCTATGTAATACTATTGATTATGTGAATAAAATGTATAGTATACTTAACAATACTGATACGTATGAAGTTACATCTTTGAATGAAATAAATATAGCTCATAGACGAATTGGCTTATACTTTGAGGAATACTTACTTGACAATAGGATGACAAAAGGCACATACATTTATTTGAAAGTTGACAAACCTGTTATAGCTTCAATAGTGGGTATTCCCAAAATACACAAAAACATACCTGACCCCCCCCCCCTTCGTCTGATAGTATCTGGGAGCAAATCTAAAATTTTCCTCCATGGGATACTTGTGGATAGATGGTTAAAACATATTTATAGTAAGGTAGACCATATATTAAAAGATTCATGGGGTTTTTTAAGTAGACTTACTAGACAGTTATGGGACAAGGATTTAATCTTTCACACTGTTGATGTTATAGATCTATTTTTGTGTATCCCTAGGGATGAAGGATTAAAAAGTTTTGCCTGTAGTGTGAGGGAATACTCAGGATTGGAATAGGAAAAAGTGCAACTAATAACAGAATTTATGTCCTTGGTACTTGACCACAATTATATATATTTTGAAATCTAATAAAATGGTTTTAACTTATATGGAATTTTATTTTTGAGACTATCCAGGACTGACTTAGAGTGTTTTCTATTACATTTACTTCTCAAACTTAGAAAGTTGATAGAATAGGATTTTCTGAAGGGTGCGAACTCTGAAACTCAAATGTCTGTCATTATATTCTGACTTTAACCTTCAATGATTTGCCAGTTGTGTGTCAGAAAACCACAATTTCATGAGAAACAGACCAAAAACATAGGCAAAAATCTGGACATTCTGCGAAAATCTATACAGTTGAGAGGTATGGGTGCAATCTTTGAATAGTGCGTTTTCTCCTAAAGCTTTGTTGAAGCGCAGTTTGACTAACATAATGGTACTGACATTGGCTGATCGAAGGGAGTAGTTAATTACTCATCTGTGGATTGCTGAAGCTACAGGACGGTACATGGAGTTCGAAAGTCAATGGCCTAAGGAGTTAGGAGGCCCTTGCTTGAAGTAGATAAGGAACTACCTTTTCGGATTTTATTAACACTTTGTTTCACAGGCAGGAAGTCTCCTGGGCTGAATGTAGTGCTACAGTTGGTAAGCAGGACTCAACTTTGGGCCTTTAGAGTTTAGATGGCAATTAGTATGACTGAAAAAAAAGGTGATGTGGCGAAGGAAATGTGAAGGCAGTGAATAGCAGTCACAAGATAGCAAAGTATCATAAAAAGTTTTGCCAGCTAAACTATGAACCACAAAGAAAGAAAGAAGGAGCTTTTCTGTTCATATAAAGTGTTGGGAGATGAAAGAGAAATAATTAACAAAATAATTATGGTACGAGTGGGGTGACAAGATGTTACAAGCTCCGTGGCAAAAATGTTTAAAAAAGCGGCGACTGCCTGGAACATGAGAGTGATTCTGAAACAGTAGAAAGGAGGGTAGAGCAGGTAGAGAAGGTTATATTAGCTGAAGAAAGGAAGGTTGTTAAGGAAAATAGAGAACAGGAAGATTCCCGGGTGAGCTGCTTTATTTTATGAAATTTATATGTTTTATGGCCTTCAGTTAAGGATGAGTTGGTAAAAAACTTTCAATGCATTTCAGACTAGTGAGCTGATTTTTTTTAAGGTTGGTGTTTTTTTATATTGTAGTAACTGAATGCCCTCATGTTTGATAAATATGGGTCTGAAACTAATTATGAAAAGTAGTCTGAGTGGGTGAATTTCTAATGTGATTAATAGGTTTCAGACATGTGGGATGAAGTGACACAGTGTCTTTAATTTTTTGTGAATATTACAGGATAGAAAACTTGCACTTTGCCATGTAATAGTCAGCAAATTTCTGGACATCAGTGTAGAAAGACCACTGCATTTATCCAGTTGACATTCATGTGCATTGAAGCTGGCTGTGTTGTATGTTGAGTATTTTTGTTATGGTTCATGAGATTCAAAGAAAAGAAAAAAGTTTTATGTCTGTTTTTCATCTTTTCCCCTTCATTTGATTTTGTATAACTTTCAAATTGTTATATACAGCAATCCAGATGTGTACCCTGCAAAAAATAATTTGTCTTGAGTGTTGTGCAACATTCATAGGTTCATAGGTAGGTACTAGGATATCTGCCCGAGGGCATTTATAAGCCTATCCAGAGTGTGTCGGCTTTCGCCGCTTGATTAATTAACTGAGCCTCTGTCAACCAGAGCCAATGAAGTGATCCCAGGGGTGTACTTTCTGTTACCCATCCACTCGTCAAGGCTTCTCTTGAAGAGTGTTAGTGAGGGGCTCTGCCTAATGTAGTTAGGAATTTTGTTCCAAAGCATGGGGAGTCTCTGTGACAGGAATCTATCCCTCCAGCATGTTCTATTTATTGTTGTGGCGAGGTTTAGCTCACTAGAGCGCATGGCTCGCAGTGATTTGGATTTCTTTAGGTGGAGCATGTCCATCAATTCTGAGTTGGACATGGTTTTGTAAGTCAGGCAGAGATCACCTCTGAGTAAGCGATATGACACTGAGTACAGCCAGAGATTTATCAGTCGGGCTGCATAGGACATATGTTTGAGGCCAGTAATCCTCTTGGTGAGGTGCTTTTGTGGTCTTTCCAGCTGTTGGAAGTGTCTTGTGAGGTACATCCCAAATGGGGAATTGTACTCTATGATGGGTGTGATGAGTGATGAGTAGAGGGGCACTATAACCTCTTTATTTCTAGATGCAAACCCCTTAGTAATTAGATGGGCCACATAGAAGGATTTCCTAACTACTTTTTTTTTCAGAGTGTTGTAGTTTTGTGTGTAATGTTTTGTTAAATTTATTACTCACATGCTGCTTAAATGATATGGGATTAATCATAATGGATCCTTATGGAATATTTTTGACCAGGAAAGGAAAAGGCAAATAAACAGATGCTTTTCTATTAGAACAAAAGAAGGCTTTTAATAGAGGAGGTCGTGTAAAAATTTAGATACATTGGGAATGCATAAGGAGTTTGCAGACTGGTTAAGGAATTAGTTTAATGGGATGAAGTGGAGAGTTTTGATAACTGGAAGATTGGGCAGGTTCCTCTGCAAAAAGTGTTGTATTTGTCAAGGATGTATTTTGAGTCTGCTTTTGTGTGTAGCATATGTAAACAGTAATACATGACTTTAGTAGATAATTTGGTTGTGAAGTTTATTTTTGTGTCAGGAACGGCAATAGCAAAAGTTGGGGCATATGAGGATGATTTGTATGCAGTGTTTAAAAGTCAAAGGGATGTGGTGAAAGTGTTGATAGTGTGTGGTGAATGGGAAAGTTAGGTAACGGTGATGCACCAATAACTGAATAGAATTGTGAAGGTGTGTGTGTGTGTGTGTGTGTGTGTGTGTGTGTGTGGGGGGGTTTAGGACAGAGGAGTATGTGATAAGGGAAAGTAGGGTGTGGCTCTTAATACTGAGAGAAGTCTAATCAGTGGTCACTACATTAGACAAGTCCATCAGTGAGGCACAAGTTGATCAATGCACTCATTGCACCATATACATGCATTCACAGCATATATATGTGTACAAACACACACGCAAATCAAACGTCTCACACCTAGATTCACCACATACGAGGAGCAAACCCTCTTACCTCCCATGATCCCCCAAGATTAATATAATCAGTTCTGAGTTCACACTTACAAAGGGATAAGTGCCGCTTGGTAAACTGAGCTCACTCACACCCATCTTGTACCACACTCATCACTCACAACTCCAATAACCCATTCACATTCAGGATCATATCCCACAGAAACTGCATGTGCTCTATGCATTTGCGTGCACACACACACACACACACACACACACACACACACACACACACACACACACACACACACACAATATGCTGACAAACTCCTGAGATCTGTTGTATATGGGAATAAAACAGTTTCTAGAATGATCTGTCCTTATCACAGCTAGAGATGAATATGTATACTAGATCAGTGCACATGTTTGATGAAATGTGTGCTTGAATAAAGGACTTCGATGAATGGAAGCATGACGTCTGGTATATGACAAAGAGAAAGAAACTGGAGGGAAGAGTTTAACCTTAATTATAAGAAAATTCTGAGATTATTTTAGTGCTGCAGGTTTTATGACTCTCTAACAAGGATTTGGTTGAAAGTATAGCTCAATGAGGGACAGGGGATTTAACAGGGCAAAAGGAAGAAGGAAAAGAATTCTGGTTTAACTGAAACCATTTTAATTCATACTTTTGCACATAGCATGTATTCTTTTATGTCCATCACATCCAAAAGTGATGTTAATGCAGTTTTTAATGGCATTATGGAGTTCAAAATTAAATCCAGGTGAACAGGGCATCATATATCATTTAATGAGTGAATGTAAGTGCAGTAAGATGAACCCAGTGACATTTTTGCTTCTGTTTGTCTTCATGAATCAGTCAGGAAGTTAACAGGGAAGCTGTAAGATTGGGGGGGGGGGAGGTTTATTAGATTGGCAAAAAAAAAATGGGATGAGCAAAAAAGTGGTGCATTTAAAAGATGGCATGTAGGTGATAGTGAAGGATGGGTGAAGATGAGTGGGTGAAGAGTAAGGTATGGAAGGTCAGAATGGGAAAACAGGTGAAGATAAGAGGAAAAAACTTTATGAAACAGGCGTATCAGATTTCTTTTTCTTTCAGTACCACTGGATGAGAAATTCAAAAACTTCAAGAAAAAGTATGAAAGAAATTATAAATGAGATGTCCCTTCCAATCTGTATTTGTGACTTGAATTGGACATTTGCTCATGAAAAGCTATTCTCAAATGCAAACAGCAGAATGAAAGATGCTGCAATATCTACGAGTATGCGAGTATTTAAATGAGTATTTACATGAAGAAACCCTTTTGCGCATCTGCTACTTTGAATGCTCATTTTTTGGATCCTTATTGTTAACAAATGGAAACTGAACTGGTTATACACTACATATGAAAATGGGGTGTGTGGGGCGTGGGATACAAACTGGGGATGTGGCACTTGGAGGGCAGTCACTGGAGCTTTATTCTGTTATGTATGGAATGCATAATGATTGCTTGCTCTATTTTTTACTATTTCTGCGTTGTTTTACATTTTTGATGCTATCCAAAATGTATGAGATTTTGAAGTTCAAGAAAAAAAACAGTTGCTGAATGTAAAACTACTGCCTGAGAGAGTGATGAATTCACCTTACTAGTCATGTAATGAAGTTGTAGGTGTTGTTCTTTCTCTAATCATTTGTATATAATTTTTCTGTTTTATGTACACCTGCTTGATTTCAGACTATGTCCTGGTTTTGATTTTAGTAAATATTTCCCCACTAGGTGGCAGCATGTTTCCACTTATATTAGTGAGGAGTGGTATGGAAATGAGTTGTCTAAAGTTTTGTGACAAAAGGCAAGTACTGTTTACTAAGCTCTTGGATGTTGTCTTTCAGCTTATCCTGGTTAGGGGTTGTTACAGTGGATCACCGGTCTGCTCATGAGTGGCAGTAGAGTTTTACAGTGCCAAGCTGCCAGCCTGATGTCCAACCTTCACAGAAGGCACACACCTACCTGTATGTCTTTGAAGTTCAACTGACCATGGGGAGGAGTCCATGCAGACTCCGCACAGAAGGCACTCCAGCCAAGAATCAAACCGAAGACCCTCTTGCTGTGAGGCGACAACACTAACCGCTGCACCACCGCAGCCTCTTAAAGCTCTTGGATATTAAAAAAAATCACAAGCTCAAGATATTTTCTCCAGCTTTGTTCTTTGATGTTAATACATACATACAGATGAGATGCACAGATGAAGGACTAATTTAATCATCTTTGTTACAGAGTGTGAATTTTCTAAAGTACGTAGAAAACACGACTCAGACCAAAATAAGCAGATCCTGCTGCCAGGCTAAGCCTGTTGGCTAAGGGACATCTGGAATGAGCATAATCTGGTAGTGGTATCCAGACCAAAATAAGCAGATCCTGCTGCCAGGCTAAGCCTGTTGGCTAAGGGACATCTGGAATGAGCATAATCTGGTAGTGGTATCCACTACTGTTTGTGTTATTCTTGATGGGTTAGGCAGGAAGCAGGGGTGCATCAAAATCCTTGCTTTACGTGACCCACAGAAACTGTCTATGTTATGAATAATAAGACGTGTAAGGCAATATTACTTTTTTCAGGTGGAGAAGATTAAACGTGGTGCTTAAACTAATGCACTACTAATTGTATGTCACTGTTCCATGACAGTGTGCAGTAGACTGCCCCCCCCCCAAAAAAAAATGCAGATATGCCACACTGTAGATGGTGGCACTCAGCTGGAGATGCTTTATCCATCTTCATGATACCAGGAATAGGCTACATCCTTTGATAGATCTTTGTTTAGTTTTGCCTTGAAGAGCTGCAAGATTCTTTGCTGCTTGTCTTCAGGAGGGAGACCATTCGATATGGAACGGTTTATTTCTGAGAAGGTGCTTTTTAAAATGTGGTCTAACAGGGGAGATGGTTTCTTCACTGTTCTCCATAAGGGAATACGTTCACTATCTTATTTGTAGTTTACGTTTTATGGGTGGACACGGGTCCTGGATTATATTTTTGAAAATTAGGGAAGGAAGAAGATTGTCTCTACTGTTCATGGGTAGCCGTTTAAAACGTTTATGTAAGTCACAATAACATGCAGTCCAGGATACCACTGGGAAGTCCCCGGATTACTATCTGGTTAAGCAAGCTACTCAGAGGCATACGGTTGTAAATGAACACCAAGGGAATCAAACCCTAGACCATACCTCTCAACTTTCTACATTATTGCAGAATGTTCAGATTTTTGCCTAATATTTTTGGTCTGTTCTTCATAAAATTTGTGGTTTTTCTAGCAAATCACTCAGGATTAAAGTCACTATATACTGACATAGATTTGAGTTTCAGATTTTGTATCCTTTAGAAAATGCATGCTAACACAAATCCTGTTAATAGCAGTAATTAAACTCTGTCTCTATCTTTGGGCATTTGTCCCCTCATTATTTTTGGCTTTGTGTATATTTCCTGCACTAAGAGTGTTATGGGCTATGTTCCAGATGGGTTCCTATTATTTAAGCAATTGCTTAAATTTGCGAATGCTGTTTCGTCAAACGTGATTGCATGAAATGGCAAAATTCTGAAAGCACGGAACAGCGATTTTTTTCCGAGGGAAAAAAAAATGACTGGGTCGTTTTTGGGACTTTGCCATTTCCTCCACTGTGATGCAATCTCGGAGTTGGTATATTTAAGTAGGGGGGTGTGTGTGGGGCACAGCCCCCCAATTTATTTTGTGTTTGGATTTTTTTTTTTTAAGGATCAGCGATTTTTTTCTGTAGGAAAAAAAATCATTGATCCGTGTGTTCAACATTTTGGATTTTTGGAGTGTTTGGGTCGATTATATAGCAGTCATAATTTAGTACATTCGCTAATATAATATAGACCCGTTCCAGACTGCAAGAAACTGTTAATTTATAGCTGTTTAATCCTCTGTGTTGAGGTTTATTAAAGACAGCACATTGTAAGTAAAACTAGAATTTGTGGTATTTCATTTTTCAGTCAGAAAAAAATCATGAATGTAGAAGAGATACAGGCAGGCTGTAATATCTTCCACTTGAAGGCCCTTAAAATAATGAGTACATATAGTGCAAGCAGCAGAGGTAGCCCAGAATTATACTGAAACTGTAGCCACTTTCATGTGAGATTTTTATGGTTTGCAAGGGAGCCTCAGAGTGTAGAAACAGGCAGGGAGTTCAGATTTGTATGCTAAGTTCCTACGACCAGTAGCATGAATTCTGAATATGAATATAAAGGCATAATTAATATTTTTTATATTATAATGACCAGGTAATAAGCAATGGGGGTTAGCATATTGGTTAAAGAGCTTACCTTACTGACACAAGGTACAGGGTTTCATTTTCGCCTTGGGAAGCAGGGAGCATTAGCCTAGTAATCACCTCGGAATTACAATTGTACACTGATGTTGATACAGCAGTTATGCTGTATATATTCAGCACTACTTATTTCACTAGCTGTGACCTGTTCCATACAGATAACACTGTATATCTTATCAGCATTAGACAAAAACCCATCTCCATGCACTCATACATTAGTACTTTATTACATAGCTGAACAAGCAGCACATTGCTTCTTTTGAAGCTGGGACAAGGGACTAGTGGACTAAGTAAAATGCTGTCCAAAAATTATGCTTTTATTATATGCTTTTTCAATCTGTGCATAGCAACTATGTGCCTCTCCTCTTCTCTGCCCCCCCCCCCATGCAGGGGACCCTACCTGTATTATGATCAGAGCCAAATGGAGAGAGAATTGTCCAGGCAGCCATGAAGGAGCTTATATCCTTACCTGTACATTTTTTGGCATACCCCACCGAAGTAGGGCATATCCTTTTTTTTAAATGAGAAACATCTTTATTAAATTGTCATATGTGACATAGGCAATCTTACATTTATATAAATGAAAATAAACCACAGCGACACAATCTCAGTTGCAAACATTATACATTACAAACTATGCCGACACAACTGTAGCTGCAAACATTATACATCACTTATAATATATCCAGTCATTATCAGTCAACCACTACATAGCTCATTCACATCCAGCTTTCTTGTAAAGCTCAGTCCTCCTGTGCATGTATTGATCCCGCATTTCCCATTTTTCCAATCTAATTTACTCTTACTCTTTCTAAAGCTCCCAGTTCCAGTTGTTTTATCTCTACTACTATCTTTGCAACTTCTAGTAAAGTTGGTTTAGATTTTGATTTCCATTTTCTACTGACTGTTTTTTTTTTTTTTGCAGACATCATAATTAGAGCCAGCAAGGCCTTACTATGTCTAGGCAATTATGGTTCTGTATCATAACTCAAAAAATAATTTCCTTAGTTACACCAACTTGCTCTACCATTATCTCCAAAAGAGCAGTCTGCAGGAAATCTTTAAAGCATGCTAACTTATTACACTCCCAGAAAATATGTTCTCAGTTACCTCTTTCTTCCCTATCAAACCTCCAACATTGGTTGTCTACCTGAGAAAAAATTCTTTGGAGTCTACTTGGGGTACAAAAATACCTCTGTAAAAACTTCCAAGCAAAAATCCTAAATCTTCTAGATTTTATTGCATATCTGGGAGACATACATATATCCCCCCCATTGTTTCTTTGTGAATTGCTTATCTAATCTCTCTTCCCAATCCTTTCTAACCTTCTCTGATTAATTCTTATAGTTATCATGCAATATTTTATATGTTGTACTAATTATTCCTTTCTTAATAGCAACTTTTGTTCTAGATTCTACTGAAAAGTCTATCAATGTTGGTCTGTCATTTAGGACCCCCCTATTTCTTTCTCTTTGCCTCTACTATGATATCAATCCTTGATAGGGAAGGCAATCTCTAACCTGCAGTCCAAATACGTTCTTGGCATCTTCCCATTCTATGACCTTTCTCTTTCTAGTTATAAGCTCCAAATACCTTGGTTCCTTTGGAAGTTTTCTCCAATAAATTCCAGCCCCCTCTTGTCTATTGTCTGTATCCCTAATTGCAGTCATCCCTGTTGGCAGAATCTCTTTTCTCCAGTTCCATGCTGGCTTAGTTCTTAGAATACTTTCTGCTACTTTATGGATATAATATTCTGTATGATTATTGTTATTTTCCTTAAAGGTCTGCATCCAAAATCCCAGCCTCTCTTTGTTTCTTGAACTTCCCCCCTGTTTCATCATCATCTTTTTCCACTTTGAATTATAGTTTTCTGCTTGTGTTATGTGTAGGAGCCTTAATTGTGTTGCTCTGAAATACCCCTTCAAATTGGGTAATCACAATCCACCCTGTTCTATCAGAAGAATAAGCTTATCCCACTTGACTCTTGCTGTCTTCCCCTTCCAGATAAAATCTTTCATCCTCTTTATGAATTGCTATGCACAACTTCTCCTCTGGTTGATAAAATATGACTGACCTGTGCATAAGACTAAAGGGACTGCTTGTATCTTACTATCCATATCTATATAATATATATTATCTTTTGTTTAGTCTCTTCCCACATATCCTTCTCTGGCACACCAGAATCAATTTTATTCCATACTCCTAAATTCTTCATTTTATAATGTCCCCATAAGTATGGATATTTCTGAACCAATTTGTATGTGGGGATATAGTTTACCACTATTGCCTTTGTTTTAGCTTCATTAATTTTGTGTCCTGAAAAGATGTGGAACTTTCTCAATATGTTCCACAGCACTGTAATGTCCTTTTCTTGTTTTGTCAGGTATAAAATAATGTCATCTGCAAATACAGCCAGCTTTTCTTGTCTATCATACCAGTCGTATCCTGAATTTCGGAGTCCCTTATTTTCTTTGCTAGTGGTTCTAAATATAATGCAAATAACAAAGGGAAGAGAGGACACCCCTGCCTGGTTCCTCTGCTCAAGCAGAGATTATTAGAGAGGATCCCACCCACTTGAAGTTTTGCCTCTGAACCTTCATATATTCTCCTAAACAAACTTATAATTTTATTAGGGAATGAAGATGATTCCATAAGTCCCAGCTTACTCTGTCAAATGCTTTCTCTGCATCAGGACCTACCAACAACAGATATATTTTCTTACATTCTGCTTCCCTGTGGATCATTAATGTTCTCTTAATGTTGCCAAATGTTTTACTCCCCTTCACAAAACCAAATTGATCGATATCTATCAATTTTAGCATCACATTTGCCATTCTTTAGAGATAAACATTTTATAATCATGGTTTAGTATTGCAATGGGCCTGTATGAAGCTGGATCTGATGTTCCTTTAACCTCCTTAGGTATTACAGCTACCACTGCTTTGTTCCAGGATGCTGGTACTTTTCCTCCTCTTAAAATACTGTTAAGCAAAGCCTTCCAGAGCTTTAGCATTTTTCCCTCCTAACTTCCAAATGTCCACAGGAATACCATCTATTCCTGGGAACTTTCCTGTGGATTGGTTATACATCACCAGTTTTATCTCATCCCCTCCTATCCTAACTGTTAGTAATTGAGCCTCCACTCCCTCGACCCTGGGCATATTTAATCCACATAAACATTTCCATTTGTACATTTTCTTGATTTTCCTGTTTATCTGCTTTATACAGACTTTCATAGAATTTCTGAAATATTTTTAATAGTTCTACAGGATCCCTTGTTATCTTCCTTGTTACAGGCTTCCTAAGCTTGACGACAGCCCTTTCTACTTTCTGTTGCCTGAATCGTTGTGCTAAAAGTTTTTCTGCTCTAGAGTTATTATAAAAAAAAGTTGTTTAACAGTAATCTTTCTAAACTTATGCATGTTATCAAGGTAATCCCTTATTTTCTGTTTAGTGTTCTGCAGTTTCTCCTCTTCTTGTTCTGTAAGATTCCCCCTATTTTGTAATGCTTTATCATTTGTGCCCCTCTAAATAATTATTTGTTAACTACATCTCCCTTTCTTTTATTTCCACCTTATTTTTAAACTCCAGTTTAATTTTATCCCACTCCTTAGCTCTATTTTCAGAAAACATTTCTATCTTTTCTAATAGCTCCTTAATAATTTCCACTACCCATTCCTTAAATTTCCCTCTTTTCAATAGATAGGTGGAAAGTGCCAGTGTCTCATTTTTATTTCATTACCCTGTGTTTTTATTTTAGTTATTATTGGCACATGATATGAAATACTTATTGGGTGTGCATCAAGACCTTCAGTTAAAACTTTTTCATGTGAAATGTAAATTCTGTCTAGCCTAGCCTAATTTTTGTGTCTTGGGGATTAATATGTAAATTCATTCTGCATTCCTAGTACCGAATTCACATCTTCCATGTCAAATATTTCCTTAATTTCTTTAAAAATCTACCCTCCTTTGTTATATTTTCCCTTCTGTCCCCCCAGACATATTTTCACTATTGCAAATCAAATTCTATTCCCCACCTATAAGTAATATTCCTTGCTGAAAGCTGATTATTTCTTCCAGAATTTTCTTAAGCTCCATTATAGCATTTTTTGTTAACTACATTCCAGTGCAATCCTCCTCACTTGCCAGTAGCCGCTTAGTACTACAAATCTACCATTGTTGTCTTTTTTTATCCTTTTCTATTACTATTGGAGATCCTCTTGCAATTACTATAAGTAATCCTCTCTCCCATTTGCCCCAGGCATTCTTCTGAATAACCATCCTAAAAACCTTTGTTTGTCAAATTCACATGTTCAGTTCTTATCAAGTATATCTCCTGTAGCATAACTATTTGTACTCTAAATTTTTAATATACTTATTATTGTTTCTTTTTTGTATTTATCTGTGAGATCATTAACATTTAAAGACATTATAGAAAGCATCATATTCTTGAGAGATTATTATTCCACCTTTTATGTATAACAGCTTTTTTGTTAAATATCAAATATCAGTTTTTGTGTTACATGTATGTACTGTTTGACAGGTTAATCTTTTATACAGTTGTTTCTTGTCATCTCCATTTAAGCCTATGTCACATCTTACAGAACTTTTTGCTTTATTGAAAACCCTCAAACACACACACACACACACACACACACACACACACACACACACACACACACACACACGCACGCACGCACACACACACACACACACACACACACACACACACACACACACACACACACACACACACACACACACACACACACAATACCCCCTAAAACCTATTGACTTATTAATAACACACAAAACTATGTACATCTTCAAATATTGAAGTTTTATCCTCCTAATAGGAACAAATGTTCCAAACCGACAGCTGCACACATAGACTCAAGCTAACCTAAAAGAAAGGTTATCCATGCTATGAAGCTTGGTATAGCCTGTGGTTCTTTTAAGTGCTGTCTGGTTTTGTCTTATCATTAAAGCTCTCTCAGCTGGGAAAACACTTGAATGCTTTCAGAAAATATTTTCCCCTAGCCATTTCTCTTTATCAGATTACTGGCTAGAGATATAAGAACCAGACACAAAACCATTTACTAGAAAAAAACGCCTTATAATATTGAGTATTCTTTTTGATTTACTTGCTTTCTCATCAAACTTGTTCCTAGGTTAAGCTAATGAACTTAACCCAGTCATTCCCCTATGTAAAATGAGAAAAAGCACACTAATTTGTCTTTTGTCATGCTATTTTAACCAGATCCTTTTTTGTTTTACATTGTAGTACCTACATTTTTTAAAAGTGAACAAGAAGGAGGGAAGAAGGGAGAAAGCAACAAAAATAATAAGCAGAAGCACCTATTTACAATAGAATCCCCATTACACTTAATTTAAAAATAACTGAAGCATTTTACTTTTTAACATGCACAGAAAATCATGCACCACTTAAATAATAATGTTAAGAAAAAAAAAAATGTTTTACTTACAGTTAACTCTCTCCCTCCTTTTCCCCTTTGCTGAGTATTTTGCCAAATATTGATGACATGAAGTAGGGCATATGCTTTAGAGTCCCCCTACAAGTTTAACAAAGTCCAAACAAGACCAATATTTCCAGATTTTCTTGTTCTGTCCTGTTTCAC
This sequence comes from Protopterus annectens, assembly GCF_019279795.1. Classification (NCBI taxonomy): domain Eukaryota; kingdom Metazoa; phylum Chordata; order Ceratodontiformes; family Protopteridae; genus Protopterus; species Protopterus annectens. The sequence goes on along the minus strand of NC_056740.1, from coordinate 399,744,821 downwards.
AAATGTAATTATTGCTTTGTAATCCCACATTTGTCAGTTTCTAAGTTACTGATTTTAGTCTCCAAACATTAATGACATGACTTAGGGCATATGCTTTAGAGGCCCCTACAAGTTTAACAAAGCCCAAGGAAGTCCCATATTTCCAGATTTTCTTGTTCTGTTCCTGTTCATCTCCATCTCCAGTGCACTATTGGTTCTTCTAGTCAAATCCTGTGCTTTTGTGTGTCTCTCTCTCTAGTATTTTTCATTAAAACATTGTATAGAACACAGTGTGTGTATGTAACTTTAAGAAGCATTTACAGATGTAAGCATGTGCATATAAATAGTGAGCATGTCCAGACAGCAGTACCATTTTGAGAGAACAGCCAGAGTGTTAACATGTATGAGTTTGGTGGTCAGTCTCTTTATAAGTTTATTTGAGTTTAAGTTACAAAGCCTCATTCCTGATGTGTTTGTGTGTAATAATGCTGCTTGAACTGAACCCACAACTATTTGTCTATTTTATCCTGACCAGATGAGTGACATGGTGTTAAAACTAGGATTGAGAGTGCAACTTATTTAAGCCATGAGGTGCAGAGTTGAAGGTGAAGGTATATTGAGGTTGGTTGATGGTGCTCAAACAATCAAAAAGGGCCAGAAATGAACTAAAGGTAACTGAAACTTGCACAAATGATTTATTTTACAAAGAGAATGAAACAGAGCATTTGTGAGGCACAAAACAGATTATTAATCAAACGAATAGCACAAAACACATTACTAATACAAAATGCATTATTAATTAAACAAACTATTCGAAATTATGATATTTGATAAAACTAGCAGAAATATTCATATGGGTCTCAGAATTACCTCTGGTTTGCATAACGAGCATGTTCAAAGTAAAACAAGCACAAGAAAAGTATAATGAGCATGACAAGAGGTTAAATGGGCAGAACGAGTACAATAAAAGGGCAAAATAAGCTTAAAGAGCAAGGTAACTGCATGTGTTTTAGTAAAAGACCGTGTTTTGGCATAAACTACTATTTTGCATTGACCAAAGCCATTCAAAGCATAACTAGAGTTGTTCAAGTGTCTCAGAGTGTGCCAAGTGTTTGCAGAGTGTGTGCTTTATTAGTGTGTAATTATTTCAGAGAGTTTGCTGAGTGCAAAGTGCAGTTATATTGCAAAGTACAGTCAAAGTACAGCCATTTTGAATTGTTTCTTGTACTGTGTACATTAATTTGTAGAGTGCTGCCATTTCAACATGTTACACTGTACAGTTATTTTGCAAAGTACAGCCATTTTGAAAGGTTCTTATGATGTGTACAGTTTATTTGCAAAGTGCATTAATTTTGAAGTGTTTCTTACTCTGAGTTTCTTTTGCTGTGTACAGTTTGTTTGCAGAGTACAGTCATTTCAAAGTATTTCTTATACTGATAAGGAGTGGTTTCGCAAAGTACAGTCATTTTAAAGTGTTCTGCTACGGAGACTTATTTGGTAAAGTACAGTTATTTCAAAGAGCCTGCTGTACTATTGGGCATAATTACAATTCTGGCATAAAATTCTGGCATATATTTAAGTGTGTATGTTCATATATTATTCTAAGCACCTTCACTACTGTGTGTTGATATGGCAGAGGCATTTCACAGACCCAGTCCACTTGTGTTTGATGATAATATTGCAGAGAATTGGAGAGTATTTGAGCAGGAATACAATATTTTCATGCAAGCAGCTTTTTCTGACAAAGATGCACATACAAGAGCATTCATTTTGCTTAACTTAGCTGGGTCAGAGGCCATTGAGAGAGAGCGTACATTTCTGTATGCAGAAGCAGTATATGCAGGAGAGGGGAAAATACCATATTGCTGTACCAGCTGAATCAAGGGAGGACCCTGAGTGCCTGAAATGTAAATTTAGAGAAACGTGCAACCCTCAGACAAATGTTACATTAGAGAGGCACCTATTCTGTACAAGAGACCAAATGCCAGGTGAAACTTATTTATTTATTTATTTTTATTTTACATTTGTTGATCGGGATAGTCCGACTGGATACTTGTCCATTTTCAGTGGAGACCCAGGGAGAAAAGCTCCATACATACATACAGAAAAACTGTTACATTAAACAAGTTCACAGGTTCATAGGTTCATAGGTGTGTACTAGGCTAATGGCCCTGGGACATTTACAATCCTAGCCCATAGGATTACCCTGACATCGTGCCACCCGATCTTATTTCCCAGTGCCTCTGTTGAGTAGAGGCACTGGAGTGATCCTGGGGTGAATTTTCTATTTCCCATCCACTCATCAAGATTTCTCTTGAACAGGACCAGTGAGGTGCTCTGCTTGACACGTATAGGAAGTCTATTCCATAGCATGGGCAGTCTCTGGGTTATGAACCTGTCCTTCCAGCATGTTCTGTTGATTGTGGGTCTCTGGAGCGTGTGGTGCAGAGGGATTGGGATTTCTTTAGATGTAGCATTTCTAAGAGAGCTGGGTCAGACATGGCTTTGTAAGTCAAGCAGAGATTGTCTCTAAGTAGGTGATATGAGACAGCACTGTTACAGATACAATACATAGCATAAAAGTCATTAATTCTGTCATATATAAATCTGATTTGTTATAGAGTAACAATTAGGAAGCAATGTAGGGGTGGCCAAAAGACCTCTTTAGCACATGTTTATATTGCCAGAGTTAGTCAGGATTAGAGCAAGGACATAGCCATTGCATTTTAAAGTACTGTTTTAGATTTTCCTTTTGAATTGGGTTAGAACAGGTTCTAAAGTAAGTTCAGCAGGAAGTAAGTTCCATATTTTGCCAACAGAGTTGGCATATAAAGAGTCTCCAGATGAGTTGTTGCTTTTGAGGGTTTGGACTAGTAATTTGTTGGATGAGCGAAGTGTCTTGAGGTTGCTGTAAGGGGTGATAATTTTTGTAAGTACAGGTGTGTTTATGCGCTACTATTAGCTGATTATACTGAAGTTGGATAGGCAATTCTAGCCACCCTAGATTCTTTAGGTTCAGACAGTGGTGTGTTCTGAATGCTGCTCCAGTGGCAAATCTAGCAGTATGATTAAAGCAGCTAGAGAGTTTATTAAGCTCAGACTTACTCAAGTTCGTGAAGAGAAGGGATTGCATAAAGGAGGGCGGAAAGTAGATGTGTATGGGCAATTACCATCCTAGCTAGTGGAGTGAGGAAAGGTTTGATCTTGTATAGTGAGACAAGTTTTTTATTAACTTTTTTAATAGTTTGATTAATATGCATATCAAACTTGAGGTTATTATCAACTGTTACACCTAAGAGTTTGGTACAGGGATCTTTGACAATGACAGTGCCATCATTAGATTTTATAGTAAAGGTTGGAGAGGAAGCTTTATGAGTGGGGGGAAAAGCAGGAGCTTTGTTTTGTTAGGATTTAATAGGAGACATTGATTACAGAGCCAATTTTCAACACTATTAAAACATTTTGGGATAGAGTCTGCAGACTTAAAGGGGAGGTGGCAGAGCAAATCAACGTAGATTCATCTGCATATTGAATGCAGGTGACTGTTGGGATGACTGTTGCAGCTGATATCACTGACTTGGGAAATAAGGCTAAAATGTGCAGATTTGGTGATTTGAAAGATGAGTTAATAAAGGACAGGCTTGTGTGTGGCATCAGTAATGCTGCAGTGCGAAAGAATTTGCTTCGTGACAGTGATTTAACACTGAGCAAAGGCATAGAGATTTGTTAAATCCATGAACTCACAGAAAGGCACACAAGTATGCTTACAAGTGATAGGAGCTTAATTTCAGCAGCCTCTAGAGCAAGCATAGACAGCATGCAGCATGTGGCAATCACTAGCAGACCTAAGCACATGGTAGCTGCAACTCTGCGGGATTCCCAGGGAGGACCCATAACTTTCTAGCAAGTTCCAAGACTAGCTCGGCAAAATGGACGTGCTCAGTGCAGTATAAGGGTGTCAGCAAAACCCAAGTCAAGTCTTATTGTTAACTGTTGTAATTGTGGTGCTAATGATGAGTCTAAAAGAGAGAAGTGCTTAGCATTTGGTCAGCAATGCCACACGTGTAAAAAATTGAACCACTTTCAAAAGTTTTGTAAATCAAGCAAGCCTCATTCAGTTATTAAGAAAGGTCACTCAAAAAAAACAAGTTGATCGAGTGGAAAGCTGCAACCCTAGATGTAGATGGTGTATCAATAGTTGGTGAAAAGGTTAATGCAGTGGTAGATTTAATGGCAAAGAATTAAGTATTTTGTACTGTCCTGATCAATGTTAAGCCCATGGAGCTCAAAGCAGACCCTGTTTCAAAGTGTAATGTGATGTCAACAGTAACATTTGCTAGAGTGAGAGCTGGTGAACAACTTAATTTGGCCAGCTGTGTGAAGCTTATTGCTTATAGAGGTGAAGAGATTCAAACTGAAGGCTCACTAGTGCTGTCATGCTATTCGGCTGGCAACAGTTACAGATTGCAGTGTTATGTAGTCAGAAGACCTGTGCAATCATTATTAGGTCTCAGAGACAGCTTGAGAATCATACTGATTTCTTTTACCAAAGAAGTCCATCATGTCAGCACATGTCCCAGTTCCAGCATCACTGATGCTATTTTCTCAGCGTATGCTGATGTTTTTGACGACACGTTAGGCAAACTTCCAGTTGTGTACTCCATGAAAATAAACCCATAGGTCAGTACAGTGGTCAGACCAGCCAGGAAAGCTCCAGTAGCTATGCAGGATAAAGTCCAGTTAGATAAAATGGTGCAGCAAGGTGTGATTTGTCCGGTCATAGAACCAAATGAGTGGGTGTCACTGCTCACAAGAAAAGTTCAGATGAAATCAGAATATGCATTGACCAAAGAGACTTGAACAAGGCATTAAAGAGACCTCATCATCCTATGTGTGCAGTCAAGGAGGTTGCCGCCCTCATGCCAAATGCCACTGTTTTTACTGTCTTAGATGCAAAGAGTTCATTTTGGCAAGTGATGCTTGATTGCAAATCTTCACTACTGACTACATTCAGTATCACATTTGGTAGATACAGATTCCTCAGGATGCCTTTTGGAATAAATTCTGCCAGCGAAGTCTTTCAGCATGCAATGAATCAAAAATTTTCAGGCTATCTGTGTGCTATAATAGTTGATGATTTACTGGTTGGAGGCAGTGGTGAAGCAGAGCATGACAGAAACCTCAGGAAAGTTCTGGACAGAGTTCGTGAAGTGAACTTAAAGCTCAAGCTTCTGAAATGTAAATTAGACTACCAGAAGTTACTTATGTAGGTCATTTATTTGCCAGTACTGGATATGACCAGACACTTCCAAACAAGCAGACATTCTTGACATGCCAACCACAGACAATGCCCAAGCCTTACAGTGATTCCTTGGTATGGTTAACTATTTGGGCAAATTTATCCCCAACTTTTGTGAGTTATCAGCATGTTTAAGAGAGCTGACACACAAAAATGTTGCCTGGTCATGGTTGGAACAACACAAGAGAGCATTTGATAACCTCTAACAGCAAACTGACAACCCACCTACATTAAGGTACTATGATGTCTACAAACCAGTAGTTCTTTCCTGTGATGCTTCACAGTTCAGTCTTGGTGCAGTTATTCTTCAAGAGGGCAGACCTGTTGCCTATGTATCTAGAACTCTTACCCAAACTGAGATGCAGTATGCTCAAATTGAGAAGGAACTTTTGGCAATTGTGTTTGCATGTTCAAAGTTCCATGATTATATTTATGGTCGAGCTATCCAAATAGAAACTGATCATCAACCTCCAGTCACCATTTTAAAGACGCCTATGCATACCGCTCCAGCAAGACTACAAAGAATTATACTCAGATTACAAAAGTACAACATCAAAATGGTCTATACGAAAGGCAAACTTCTTTATCTGTCTGATACCTTATCCAGATCGCCCAGAAATACAGCGGAACAGCTTCATGCAGAGAATTTTGACTTTGATGTCATGGAAGTGGATAATTTTTCTACCACAAGACTTGATGAGCTAAGAGATCACACAAAGACTGATCCAATTTTGCAAAAGCGCAACCACTTCGTCAATATAGGATGACCGTCAAAGCAATCCTGTGTACCACCAGAAGTACAACCTTATTTTACATGCAGAGATGAGATGCTGATAGAAGATGGTATTATTTTCAAAGGTCCAAAAGTTATTGTTCCTACTTCCTTACAACATGAATGCATTCAGATTTTGCATCATGGCCACCCATGTTCCGATTCTACCAAAAGAAGGGTGAGAGGACTAGTATTTTGCCCTTCTCTGTCAAAGGACATTGATAAAGTGCTTTCTTCTTGTGCAGTATGCAACAGTACTAAACTGCATTTGCAAAAAGAGCCACTTCAGCTAAGCCAGATTTGTGAACTACCTTGGTCAACAGTAGCCACTGACATATTTGAGTGGAACAATCAGCATTACTTAGCATTGGTAGACTCTTATTCAAATTGGTTTGAGATTGATTTGCTACCTAACCTAACATCCACTGCTGTTATTACTAAGATGAAACATCATTTTTCAGCCGTGGTAGTCCATACAAAGTTATTTCTGACAATGGTACCCAGTATACCAGTCAATTGTTTCAGAAATTTGCAAAAGAGTGAGACTTTATCCGTGTTACTAGTATTTTGGAATACCCACAGTCAAACGGCCTTGCAGAACATGCAGTACAGAGTGCAAAGCAATTACTAGAGAGATCAAAGTGTGACTATACCAATATCTTCTTGAATTTGCTGCATCTCAGAAATATTCCCCGTGACAACTTACTTGGCTCACCTGCTCAGAGACTTTTACCTAGGCAAACCAGAACAACCATGCCTATGAGTTCTAGTTTGTTGGTGCCTAATGCTAAAAACAACAAAGCAATCAAAGCCCAACTTTTTAAGAAACACTTCTTTCAGTAGTCCAGCTATGATAAAATGAGCAGATTTCTTTATCCACTGAAAGAATGAGAGACAGTGAGGATGCAAACGGCAAAAAGCTTTGATCAGATTGGTCAAGTGAAAGGCGTATGTGCCAAGCCGAGATCCTATATAGTAGAATCTGAGGGTATAGAATACAGGAGAAACTGCAGGCATCATCTTCCTCTGTCAGAAAGACAATTGCAGCATCTTACCTGTGATACGCACTCTAGATCTTAGAGCAACCCTGACAATGTTCATACCGAAGAACATGTCTCAGTATCAACTGCCATTCCTTTTGATGTCCCTGATTTCCCCAAAGTTGAACATTCCTTGAAGGCAGTCCCTGCTGCTACATCCAATTCTGACTTTTATATTACATGATCAGGTCGTATTTCTAGACCTAGTGTAAAATGCACAGCAACCTGGACATGTTTTGTTTTATATGTGTCTAATTCATTATGATTTCATGTCAAAGAATTAGTTCTGTATAATTGCATGTCAAAAGATTATTTCTGTGTAATTGCATGTCATTGAATACTGTCATTTAGTATATAATCTATTTCTTAAAGAGGGACGATGTAGAACAGAGCGTGTGTATGTACCTTTAAGAAACATTTCCAGATGTAAGCACGTGCATATAAATAATGAGCACATGCAGGCAGCAGTTCCATTTTGAGGGAACAGCCAGAGTGTTAACATGTACGAGTGTGGTAGTTAGTCTGCTTATAAGTTTATTTGAGTTACAAAGCTTCATTCCCGATGTGTTTGTGTGTAATAAAGCTGCTTGAACTGAATCCACAACTGTTCATCTGTATTATCCTGACCAGACGAGCGATACACTGGGAAAGGTTTCACTAGCACCCTCTCTCTATGGTCTTTATTACCAAAAGAACGAGAAGCAGAATCTCCTTCTGTTTCACAGCTCACTTTTTGTTGTAGAGACTTTTGTATTTCTTCCTTAGCATGTACCTCATAAAAATGATTTTGTTCTTCCAGGGAAAAATATTTTGAAGATAGCTGGGTACAGCAGTTTGAATCTCATGCCTGCTTCTCGACATTCTGTGAATAATGGAATACATTTACTCCTTTTCTGCCTGGTGTACAATGAGTAATCATTCTCCACAAATACTTTGCTGTCTCCCACTTTTAGTACTTTGCCCTTCTGCCACATTTTTGTCAGAATCAACTCTTTCTGCTGGCAAGATTGCATTTTTACTATTAACGGTCTACGTTGTTTTCTCATAGCCAGGTATGGACCGTAAACACGATGTAATCTTTCACGTAACAGTTCCTTTTGTGGAATACCAGTCCAATTGCTTATCTGTGCTTTCAAGAAATGAATACAGTCTGTTCCCTTTAGCTTCTCAGGTACGCAGAAAATCTAACGTTTTCCCTATGTGCTCTGTCCTCTAGCTCTATTATTTTTTGAAACATCTCTTCTTCCACAGTCTCATATTCAGCCCGCCTTTTCTTCATTGCGACCTCTGAGTTTTGCAGTTTTATCATCTCATCCGAGTATCTGTTTAAAGCTTCTTCCATTTTTTCCAGCCTTTTATTGTTTGAGTTGCTATACTTAATCAGCATTTCATTTATTTTAGTCAGATCTGTATGCATTTGCTTTATACTTTCCTCAAGGTTACTGGAAGTCATGTCCGCAGCTTGCATTTCTTTTTGCTGAACAGCTACACTACTTTTCACAGTCAGTGATTTTTTTATCACCTTTTGTAGCTGATTTTCCTTCAGGTCTGCTGTATTTCTTTTTTCCTGACATCCAGACAGTGCACTTACTAGTTAGTTACTAAAATTTACTCAAAAATCCAGGTCTGCTGGCTTTCTCTGCTAAGTTTCTGTTTTCACATTGGGAGAGCCAGAATTAAGCTATTACTCAATGTGCAGCCATCTTGGAAGTCCATAAAGTTATATATTGTATTTGTTTTATATTTTGAAATTGTCTGCACATTTAATATGGTAATATTATTATAAAAATAAGCTTTTACGTCTTTAAATTATTGGGATTATTGGCTAATTAATTAACAGTGGTCTCACCTTTGATAACCACATCGCCACAACAGTCAGGAAATCCTTCTATGTGGCACACCTCATCACTAAGGGCTTTTCATCCAGAAAAAAGGAGGTCATTGTCCCACTGTACTCATCCCTCATTAGACTCATTATAGAATACAATGCCCCGTTTGGTATGTACCTCTCAAGACATCTGCAACAACTGGAAAGGCTGCAGAAATACCTCACTAAAAGAATCACAGGCCTAAAGCAGATGCCCTACGCTGACCGCCTTAAAAAACTCCAGCTATACCCTGTCACATATCGTCTACTCAGAGGCGATCTCTGCTTAACATACAAGGCCATGTCAAACCCAGAGCTGTTGGATATGATACACTTAAAGAAATCCTAATCCCACAGAGCCACACGCTCCAGGGATCTAAACCTTGTCATCACAATAAACAAAACATGCTGGAGGGATAGGTTCCTGACCCAGAGACTCTCCAGACTCTGGAATAGATTGCCCATACATGTCAAGCAGAGTGCCTCTTTGGCTCTCTTCAAAAGGAACCTTGATGATTGATGGGAGAAAGGAAATTCACCCCGGGGATCACGTCAATCGCTCTGCTAGACAGAGGTCCAGGGAAGTAAATAGTGTGGGAAGAAATAGCCAAGAAATTGTTATGGCTAGGCTTGTACAGGCCCTAGGGCTGATAGCCTAGTACCAACCTATAAACCTATGAACCTGAATAAGATTTGTCATGTGATTTTTGTAAGGTACAAATGCTGTGAGGTTGTAAATTTATTTATTCTGAAGAAGTTCGTAGCATAATAAAGAACTAAAGCACTTAACATTTACACCCTCATTTTTTATCTCTCTGGCCTAGCTTGTGTAAAATGTGTTTTGTGTTATAAGGATAACTACATTTTCATCATTATTTTGATTAACAGGCATTCTGCTGTTGGCATCCTCCAAATTCATTGGTATGGTGGAACTCTTTGCTTCCGATGCTGATCCTGTAAAAAAATATTTGAAAACATTACTCATAGTAAGGGGGTGTGGGGGGTCATATCACGCACACTGCCTTCATTGCTATTCTCTGTTGATGTAGAATGTTTCACCTGGTAAGAGTAATTTTTATTTGTTTAATGTAATTATTTGCTGCCAGCATTCAGTTCTCTATATGAATATATGGTACTATTTTTAAACCAACCTTCATGAGCAGATGAATGTTTCTGCTGCAGATGATGGTCACAGCCAGTGTCCACAGCACCTCTCATTATTACACTGCCATCATTGTTTGTGTCATACTCTTCCCCATGGATGGAGAAGATATTCCTCATCTGGTGTTAACTGGATAACTGTTGCAGCCCTCCCATATTGGTACAGGCAATTTCATTCTGCCTCCCCTTGCTTCTTGCACATCCTACCAAATTATTTGCCCTCTTCTTACACTGTTTTAATGTGTGGTTAGTGCTACTCACTGCACTGATGTTGAGGACAACTTGACTCCAGGATTTTGTCCACTCAGGTTATTGGACTCCCCTTTACCAAACAGACTTTTCCCATATGTTCCAAGGGCGGCCACGAGGACATGATTTTTCTCATTGCTGAAGTTATCCGTTCTCTGCCTTGAGCCATTGTTTTGCATTATTACTGCATATTGTTTAAAAGAAAAAAAGAAAAAAAAGGCCACAGTTATTCACAAAAACTTCTGGATGTAGTAATTCAAACTACACAACACTGACTATGTTGCCTGCCACCCTCCCAGAAAAAAATGTTAGGTGACACAAACCGCACACTTATATGCACATATTCAGCACAGCCAAGTGAAGATGTGCTACAGAATCAGTTGAAGTACATTTGCATCAATAAAGCAAACATTTTTTAACAGATTCATCATTCCCCCATCTCCTACCATTGTTATGTGTTCATGTCACTTTGCATTCATAAGTGGTAGTTAGAAATCCTCCAGTAAAGACACATATATGTTGAGCCAAAAAAAATCCTTACCACTGCAGTAACAATTTAATGAATACATTTCTACCATGTATGCACAATCACTAAATGATGCCAAAGTAAATATTTCCCCTCAGTGATCATTAATCATTTCCACTGCTGCTGTTCTGAATTTCTTCTTCCAAGCACGACCTTTGCAATATTCATTAATAGCCATCATGACATGCACCTAATATTCGTAAAAGCAACATTTCCATAATTTAATGCAATCATTTTACACATTTGGATGTGCTTCTTATTAAATTGTAATTTTTTATTATTTTCTTATATGATGGTATTCAGCTTTTCCCCATAAATTCAGATCTATTTAAACCGTTTATATGCAAATTAGACTCTTCGCATTTATCTCTTTGAACTGCAGTAATATGCAAATATGCAAATATGCATGGCCACATGAAAGCAGACTCAGATTCAGACTGTGATGAACACACTGCACATAGTGGTGGAGTCTGCAGCCGTCCACAGCATGCCCACACCTTTCCTACCATGCATCAGGAATGTAATATGCTCATTTATGTTGAAATGTGAAAATATTCAGATAAAACAAACTGGAGTCTTATGCACTACATTTATCCCAACAACACAGTCTAAAGTCTACCCATCTAACTTCCTCTGAGAAACTTAATATATATATATATATTTATGTATATATATCCTTGATGCTGCAGTGAAGGAAAGTGTAATATTCATGTGTTATACTTTCAAAAAGATAGCTAAGGCAAGGTACACAAACACTGGCAATTATAAGTATTCATCATCTTCTTTCAGCTGTTCCCGTTAGGGGTCGCCACAGCAGATCAACTGTTTCCATTTCTTCCTGTCCTCTGCATCTTGCTCTGTCACACCAACCACCTGCATGTCCTCTCTCACCACATCCATAAACCTTATCTTAGGCCTTCCTCTTTTCCTGTTACCTGGTAGCTTCATCCTTAGCATCTTTTTCCCAATATACTCAGCATCCCTCCTCAGCACATGTCCAAACCAGCATAATTGTGCCTCTCTGGCTTTGTCTCCAAACCTTCCAACCTGGGCTGACCCTCTAATATACTTATTCCTAATCCTGTCCACCCTCATCACACCCAGTGCAAATCTTAACATCTTTAATTCTGCCACATCCAGCTCAAACTCCTGCCTTTTTGTCAATGCCACTGTCTCCAATGCATATAACATAGCTGGTCTCACTACCCTCTTGTAGACCTTCCCTTTCACTCTTACAGGTACTCGTCTGTCACAAATCACTCCTGACACTCTTCTCCACCCACTCCATCCTGCCTGTACTCTCTTCTTCACCTCTCTTCCACACTCACCATTACTCTGAACAGTTGATCCCAAGTATTTAAACTCATCCACCTTCGCCACCTCTAATCCTTGCATCCTCACCATTCCTCTATCCTCCCTCTCATTCACACACATATATTCTGTCTTATTCCTGCTGACCTTCATTCCTCTTCTCTCTAGAGCATATCTCCATCTCTCCAGGGTCTCCTCCACCTGTTCCCTACTCTCACTACAGATCACAATGTCATCTGCAAACATCATAGTCCACGGGGACTCTGTCTGATCTCATCTGTCAACCTGTCCATCACCATTGCAAATAAGAAAGGGCTCAGAGCTGATCCTTGATGTAACCCCACCTCCACCTTAAATGCATCCGTCACTCCCACTGCAGTCCTCACCACTGTCACACTACCCTCGTACATATCCTGTACCACTCTTACATACTTCTCTGACACTCCTGACTTCCTCATACAATACCACAACTCCTCTCTAGGCACACTGTCATATGCTTTCTCCAAGTCTACAAAAACACAATGCAACTCCTTCTGACATTCTCTGTACTTCTCCATCAACACTCTCAGAGCAAACATTGCATCTGTAGTGCTCTTTCCCGGCATGAAACCATACTGCTGTTCACTAATCATCACATCCCTTCTTAACCTAGCTTCCACTACTCTTTCCCATAACTTCATGCTGTGACTGATCAGTTTTATCCCTCTGTAGTTACTACAGCTCTGCACATCACCCTTATTCTTACAAATTGATACCAAAACACTTTTTCTCCATTCCTCAGGCATCCTCTCACTTTCCAAGATTTCATTAAACAATCTGGTTAAAATCTCCACTGCCATTTCACCTAAACACCTCCATGCTTCCACAGGTATGTCATCTGTTCCAACAGCCTTTCCATTCTTCATTCTCGTCATAGCTATCCTTACTTCCTCCTTGCTAATCCATTGTACTTCATGATTCACTATCCCTACATCATCCAACCTTCTCTCCCTCTCATTCTCTTCATTCATCAACCCCTCAAAGTACTCTTTCCATCTCCTCAACACACTCTCCTTGCTTGTGAGTATGTTTCCCTCATTATCCTTTATCACCTTTACCTGCTGCACATCTTTCCTAGCTCGGTCCTTCTGTCTACTCTGTCCAGCCAATCGGTACAGGTCCTTTTCTCCCTCCTTAGTGTCCAGCCTTTCGTACAATTCTTCATATGCCTTATCCTTAGCCTTCGCCACCTCTCTCTTTGGCGTGCACCTCATCTCCTTATACTCCTGTCTACTTTCTTCATCTCTCTGACAATCCCACTTCTTCTTTGCCAACCTCTTTGCCTGTATACTCTTCTGTACTTCCTCATTCCACCACCATGTCTCCTTGCCGTCCTTCCTCTGTCCCAATATGATACCAAGCACCTTTCTAGCCATCTCCCTTACTAGCTCTGCTGTAGTTACCCAGCTATTTGGTAACTCTTCACTGCCACCCAGTGCCTGTCTTAACTCATCCCTGAACTCCACCTCACAATTACCCTTTTTCAATTTTCACCATTTGATCCTTGGTGTTGCCCTCACACTCCTCCTCCTCTTCTTGATAACCAACGTCATCCTACAAACCACTATCCTATGCTGCCTAACAACACTTTCTCCAGTCACCACTTTACAGTCTCCAATCTCCTTCAAACTGGCCCTCCTACATAAGATATAATCCACTTGTGTGCATCTTCCTCCACTCTTGTATATCACCCCATGCTCCTCCCTCTTGTTAAAATACGTATTCACCACAGCCATATCCATCCTTTTCGCAAAATCCACTACCATCTGACCTTCTGCATTCCTTTGTTTAACACCATACCTACCAATCACTTCCTCATCCCCACTGTTCCCTTCACCAACATGCCCATTTAAATCTGCTCCAATCACCACTCTCTCACACTTGGGTACAGTCATCACCACTTCATCCAATTCACCCCCAAATTTTTCTTTCTCATGCATTGCACACCCAACTTGCGGAGCATATGCACTAACAACATTAATCATTACACCATCAATTTCCAGCTTCATAAACATCACTCTATCCAACACCCTTTTCACCTCCAAAACACTCTTCGCATACTGTTCCTTCAGAATAACTCCTATGCCATTTCTCCTCTCATCCACACCATGATAAAACAATTTGAACCCACCTCCGATACACCTAGCCTTACTCCCCTTCCATCTGGTCTCTTGCACACACAATATACCAACCTTCCTTCTGTCCATCATATCAGCTAGCTCTCTCTCTATACCAGTCATACTGTCAACATTCAAAGTTCCAACCCTCACTACCACAGTCCTAATATCTCTCCTCTCTTCCTGCCTTCGGCCATGCCTTCCGCCTCTTCTCCTCCTTCGGCCAACAGTAGCCCAATTTCTGCCAGCACCATGTTGGCTAACAGTACTGGTGGCGGTCATTGTTAAACCAGGCCTCGACCGATCTGGTATGGAAATATTAACTGGTGACTGCAGGAAAAGATTTGGCGAAGTTTTACGCCGGATGCCTTTCCTGACACATCCCTCCCCATTTATCCGGGCTTGGGACCAGCACAAAGAAATGCACTGGCTTGTGCATCCCCAGTGGCTGGGTTATTACATAATGAAAATGATTATTGCATATTTTTATGCACAATATAAGTAAAACTCCACTGCCAATTATAAGTGGGCAAGGTGATCCGCTGTGGTGACCCCTAATCAGGAAAATCCGAAAGAAGAAGATAAGTCAAATTAGAATATATTCCTTTAAGAAAATGTCTGTGACAAAGCATTTTTTGTTAAACCAAACTTACCAGTAATAACAGAACCTGATGGTTATTTGGGTTTGGTTAAGGTAGTTTCGCACACCAGAGGGAGTCTTTATAAAATCTTGGACCACACCCCTTCTCATAATTTCTTCATTCTGGAACCAGCACTTCTAGACATGGCAGCACCTGTTAAGGCAAGAGGCCGTGCACTAGGCCGGTCAGATAAAGAAACCAAAATAATGCTCTACCTTCTGAAGGGGTCATATCTGAATAAGTACCTTCTGAAGGAGTTGTACCTGGATAAGCTGAAGGTGTAGTGACTGGAATAACATTGATATCTGGCAGGAGATGGGTAAACATCTGGAAACCCTGACAGGGATCACACACTCTGGCTAGAAGTGCCATCAAAGGTACGATGACCCGAAGAAGTGTAGGGTGGACCAGCTGGTTGAGTAGATAGACCAGGTTGAGACAAGAAGGTCTGAAATATAGAGTAAGTATAAAATTATTATTTTTTTTTTGGGGGGGGGGGTATCATAGGTAAATCATTTAACAATGTTGTATAATTTAAGGTATTAGCTAGAAGAAATATGTGTACCTGCAGAAATGTATCTGTAAGGTTATTATAATAATTAAAAATAAAACATGCACATATTTGTACACAAAGCTGCATCAGCATAGAAATATGTAATTCTTATGCATGCAATAATAATAATTAGCTGTACAAATAGAAATGTAAGATATGTATGAGTAAAATAATCTGCCTATAGATGTCTGAAAAACACAGGTATACATCTGCATAAGTTTTTGTGTATGTCTTTAGACAGAAAGGAAAATGTTTGTATTTCCATACTTTCATTTCATATTGCATTACTTTAGGTAGTAGTTAAATTACATGCAGATAGATTGCATTGACCAGGGATTATTTCATACTGTATTAATTGTATACGGAAGTCCTTTCTTTTCCAAATTGTAAGCGCACATACAAGATGCCTGAAGTCAGTCAGACACCCCACCCTGTTCATACTGGAGATTGGTGAAAGGGTGGTGGGGGTTGCTATACTGTGAAGTGAACATCCAGCAAAAGTCAAAGTCAAAGTAAACTTTATTGTCATTCAGAATCACACAGGTGTAAAAACTGAACAAAATTCTGCATCTCCAAACTCAGATGTGCAGATATTACTTAGACTTAATCCGACAAGATATTAATACAAAAATTACTTTCTCTATACCACAATGTTCTAGCTAGATAATCCTAATATTGCACATACTTTACTGAAAATAACTAATATTATTAACTCTGTATTACTTCTGCATACATTTTAAATAATCACCTTTATATTCTTAGAATTGTTCAGGAAGAAAGCTATCAAGCACACATTTGAACAGCTTAGAAAATGAAAACATCCATAACTTGTTACATTGTTCTGTCTGTCTTCACATTGAGGCTGTACCAAATTCAGAGACTCCTACATGCAAAGCATAAATATTTTTAAAAGAACATTCCAACAAAACTATCTACTTTTGTTTATTAGTGACAGTAGAGGGAAGATTAGCAAAATATGATAATTTGGATAGTATTATATAGTTGAGCAAATATATGGGTAAGTAAATAATGCAATGAGTGGAGTGGCTTAGAAACAATAATAATAAAGTTATATGTAAATGACAGAAAATATGAAATACAGGTAAACAAGAATTGTCTTATTTTTTTCTCTACACAGCTGATGCGGAGGTCATGTATGACAGGAGAGAGCAGGAACAGTGGCTGGGGTAGCTGAGTGAGTCCCCCAGTTAGCCTGAATAAATTAGTATATAGTAATTCTATGTTTAACTGATTTTAATATGGAGAACAATGAAGAGTAAGTCACACAGTCTTATCTGAATCACTAGAGCGCACTCAGTACATTACTGCAAGCATGACAGAGACACATATCACTATATAAGTGTATCACTAAGTGCAATGAAGAGTAAGTCATACAGACTTATCTGAATCACTAGAGCGTACTCAGTACATTACTGCAAGCACGACAGAAACACATATGACTATATAAGTGTATCAGTAAGTGAAATGAAGAGTAAGTCATACAGACTTATCTGAATCACTAGAGTGCACTCAGTACATTACTGCAAGCACCACAGAGACACATATCACTATATAAGTGTATCACTAAGTACAACCAAGAGTAAGTCATACAGACTTATCTGAATCACTAGAGCGCACTCGGTACATTACTGCAAGCACGACAGAAACACATATCACTATATAAGTGTATCACTAAGTGCAATGAAGAGTAAGCCATACGGACTTATCTGAATCACTAGAGCACACTCAGTACATTACTGCAAGCATGACAGAGACACATATCACTATATAAGAGTATCACTAAGTGCAATGAAGAGTAAGTCATACAGACTTATCTGAATCACTAGAGCACACTCAGTACATTACTGCAAGCATGACAGAGACACATATCACTATATAAGTGTATCACTAAGTGCAATGAAGAGTAAGTCATACAGACTTATCTGAATCACTAGAGCACACTCAGTACATTACTGCAAGCATGACAGAGACACATATCACTATATAAGAGTATCACTAAGTGCAATGAAGAGTAAGTCATACAGACTTATCTGAATCACTAGAGCGCACTCAGTACATTACTACAAGCATGACAGAGACACATATCACTATATAAGTGTATCACTAAGTGCAATGAAGAGTAAGTCATACAGACTTATCTGAATCACTAGAGCGCACTCAGTACATTACTACAAGCACGACAGAGACACATATCACTATATAAGAGTATCACTAAGTGCATCAGTATATATAAGTGCAGTACTTTTATCTTTAGCTAATTTTATTATGTATATAAAGAAATCACTGATAGGTCACAGTAACTGAAGGAACAGATTGCACTCACTATACTACTGAAGCAAGAGTGAGACAGATTTTAGTAAAGTGTAGAAACTAATGTCATTAAAGTATATAAGCAAATTACTGATATATATTAGTATCCAAAGGAGTAGATTGCATTCAGTACATTACTGCAAGCAAGACTGATATACGTGCAGTATTTCTGTTTATCATTGATTTTCTAAGTTTAATTATTTATGACAGGAGTTCTTAATGTAGTATTGGAAACAACCACATGTTAGGCACAAATGTGATCACGGTTATGTAGTAGACGGCAGCATGTAAACCCCACTATTACATGATATCAGACACGGTCCTGCCTAGTAAGCATAAGCACTTCTAATAACATTTCATCCCAAAGTTTGTATAAACACATCCCGTGCACTTTTAAATACGACTATGAATAAGCACTTCCCATACATTCTCTGTTTTACTTCAATAAATATTCATAAATATAGAAATGTTTTAAAATTAGAAATTTAATACTGTGCAAAATGATGTGTGATTGTATTGAGTGTATTTTCTCTTTTGTCTCTCTCTCTCTCTCCCCCCTTTTTCTCTATTTTTGTCATTGTATTGGCTTCTCCGTTATTATTTTATTTTATAACTGCCCCAATTTCTGTTCATTTTTTCTACAGCTTCAAAATCCCTTGGAGCAATGCAGGCACATACCTCTCAGATTAGGGATTGCTCAATGCCTGCTCAACTGGGAACATCCAAACAGGGTTGGGGTGTTAGCAGCAGTCCTGCATGCACCCCAACACATGGCATCCTGAAAAGCTGGCTTCAGAACATGGTTGAGAATGTGCTGGAAGAGGTTATTATTTGGAGTATTCAGACAGTTGAGGCTTCGCTGCAGTGTGTAGAAGACACACTCTGTCCCAGCTAGTCCCAATCACTACACCAACAAAAGCCCCCACCCCCTCAACATTGGGGTCCTCCACTGCCCCACCATCTGGAAGTGCAAGTACTTGGGCTTGGACTCCTGCAGGTACTTCACCCATTCTTCCCTTATCCCTTTACCTACACCCTTTTAGCTATTTCCCACTTACACTACCCTCTCATTTAAAAAAAATTTGAAAAAATAGCGGGGTTCTATCCCCCACCGAAACCATTGTGCCCCTCCTGTCTCATCTCCGCTATCACATTACTTTTTATGTGGTTCCTTCTGTTGTGTCCCCCCTCTCTTCCTTTCTATTTTTTATTTAAACTATCAAGGTGTCCACATAAGGATAACCCCATATAAAACATATTAAACCTCTTTATTTTTTTTTAAATAATAATAAAAGCTGTGTAGTCTGCAACTTGCCTTAGGTATTTTAAACACAACTGTGCATAGCCGCATCTGTCCCTAACATCTGAATATGTATGAAATACTAAGATGTTATATGAAGCTTATGTTTTTCACTTAGTCCCTTGTAGCTGCTTAATCCTTGACATTAAATCTTTTTTGCTTTTGCTGTAAGTAGGCATGCTTTTCAAAATGATTTCTCTTTTCCTTATACATTGCAAATGTGCTATGTTTAGATTATTTGCAATTGAGACTCGTATCACTTTTCCCGCATAAATGTTACATATGTGCAAACTGCCAGACTATGAATATCAATCTAAAGCTCGATCACTTGGACTCAATCCATTAAAATATCATTCAATTCTTTGTACCTGGAAAGATAGAGCATTTACATACTCTTGATTAACATAAAAATTTACCTAACAAAGTATTTATTATCATTATACTAAACCGTGCTATAAAGTCTTACTGTATATACTGTTGAAAAATGCATAACTTTGTAGCCATAAAATTGAGTCACACACATTTTATGTTTAGTTTAAGAAGCATTCTTTTAACTTTGGGGTAGTTTCCCAACTCTTGTAGCTGCTCTCTACCTTTGCTGCATACTATAACTAAAGATAAATGCTAATCTTACACAACTGTCTATTGTTTTGAATTGTCTATACACACCTCATTCTCTTTAACACTTCCTATCTTCTGTAACATTAATTAATCAATCTCATCCCAAAATTAATGCCCTGTGCTGTTATTGCCCCTTTGACCACAAACTCATGCACACTGTTCAGTCTCTGTTGTACATTTAGAAATAACTTTCATACCCCAATGGAAAATGTACTTTACAGAAGGTAGTGAGTGTGCAATGTGACCTTTAAGTTCTTGAACCAACATTCACAGGTGACCTCCAGAAATCAGGCATGTCTTTCAAAAGTCTATCTAAATATTTTTTTTATCTTTTTTTTTTTTTTTTTTTTTTTTACAAACTTTGCTTGATTTCCAAATCAAATAATTTTTTAATACTAGGATTCAAATAACACCAAACATGTCTCTACCTTCTGGCTAATTCCCCTAGTACAGTCTAAGAAACCCAGTATTATTCTGCTATGTACTTGTTGGCCAACCCATTCAGACTGCAAAACATGCCCTTCAAAAAGTATAATATGGTCATCTTTTTCTCCTCTTTCTGGAACTCTAATAAACTGCAGATTCTTTGGGGCTCATTGCCCTGTTGAGTTACCTTAAACCCAGACCTTGACAACTTTACTTGTAGCCCCGCAACACCATATTCTTGTTTTATAAAGTCAAAATGGCGTCCACATTAGTGTAACGTGATTGCTGTCTGTTATTGCCTCTTGTAGACACTTTGTCAATAAATTTTCCCTGTAAATTATCACTGACTTTTTCAGGTTCATCCAGAATTATCTCTCATGACAGTAGCACTGCCTCAATAAAAACTGATACATTCCAACTTTCATTAGGTCCAGCAGCTTCTGTCTTATCGTCCACCATGTGTTTGACTTGTGCTTCTAGGAATTTGGCAGTTCTGGATCCCATTGTTCAGGATTTTCCTACTTTCTTATAGACTAATATTACAAAAACAAGCATGCTGTTCTTTAAAAATCATTGCAATCTTTTCTATAAATATAAACCTTGTTTATAATAAATTGTTTACAGGTAGTTCTGTGAGTGACTAGAGAAACTACCATTCAACCTGAAGTACTGGAAGAGCTCTCAAGTGAAAAGATACATTGGATTGTTAGCATCTAATTTCTTTTTACAATATTTATTTACTAATTGTTTGTTGACAAGGCTAATTGATTGGACCTCCCTATATACCTCCAATATGCAAAAGTTAGTAAATCACTCACTCATGTTAGAGAAAAACAAGTGATTCCTCAAGATTATTTGCTCCATTTTGAAGAGTTTCTCACTTTTCCAATGTTATGTGACTGTACACTTGGCATATATAAGTCCAGGAGGTGTGGCTGACTTGCCTTCCAGGTGTTGGAGGAAAAATTATTAATTTGAGCTTCTCCATTGTATTACATGTTGTTGAAGTATAGTAAGTGATGACTTAAGGTATGAAGGATCATGTTATTACAAAACAAACTAGGCAAAAGATACTCCTCAGAAATAAAATCTGGGCTAAATGGAGAGCTACCACATGTCCAACAAACCACCTCCACTTTAAACAGCTAAGAAATGCCACCAAGAAGGATATTCTTAGAGACAAAAAAGACTACTACATTCACCTCCAACAAACCAGCCAACAAACTCCACAAAAATTTTGGTCTGGGATAAACAAACTTCTTCAGCCAGGTCACACTACTACTCCAGACCCAACCGATTTCAACCATAACAACCCCAACCAGATCCCTGATGCCTTTAATAACTACTTTACATAAGCCATTCAAACCCTGGCCAATTCTTTACCACCCTTCACTGCTTCCCAACCAAATTCCTGCAATACTTCATTGCCTACCTTTCAAATGCAACCTGTATCTACATCTCTCATCTGTAAGCTACTTCAAAAATTGATACCTTGCACCCCTTCTGCTGACCGCCTCCGATCTGAATACCTACAAATAGCCACAAAAGCCATAGACTATCCCATCTCTATCCTTATTAACAGAACTAACTCAGAAGGCAAAATCCCTGCTCTATGGAAGATATCTCACATCATCCCTCTACATAAAGGTGGACTTTCTACTGAGCTTTCTAACTTTCGCCCTATTGCTTTACTCTCCCCATTAGCTAAGATAATGGAAAAATGTATTCACAAACAACTACTTAACCACTTACTACAAAATAACCTATTAACAAACTGCCAACATGGCTTTAGGCCATTCCATAGCACATTGACTGCCCTCTTATCCTTTACCGACTCTATATATAAAAATCGTAACAATAACTCTTTTTCCTCTGCACTATTTATTGACCTGTCAAAAGCCTTTAATATGGTCAACCATAACTTACTTCTAGACAAACTAAAGGCTCACTCTCTTGATCCTCACGCTATACAATGGTTTAGGTCTTATCTGGAAAATAGACAGCAAGCAGTACTCTGGCATAGCAGTCTGTCTTCACTACTCCCAGTAAATATTGGAGTACCCCACGGCTCTATCTTAGGTCCCCTACTCTTTTCCTTATTTATTAACAATCTACACATGAACATACCTCAAGCCACCTGCATTCAATACGCTGACGACTCCACCTTAATCTGTACAGCCAAGAATATAGCCTCTCTCCACTCCCTCACCCAAACTGTTTTTCATAATGTTGAAAACTGGTTTATGCAACACTGCCTCCTCCTAAATCCCAAAAAAACAAAACTACTGCTTTTTACTCCAACTCATAAATCACCTAATCCTTTCTTCTCTATAACCTCTAGCAATGGTACCAACATTACCCCAGACACTACAACCCGCCTACTAGGTGTAACAATTGATAATCGTCTCAGCTATTATGAACACATAAACTCCACTATAAAGGCTGTTAACAACAAACTTGGCACCCTCTATAGAATCAAACCCTTCCTTACCCCTGCTGCAAGGAAAACTATTGCCCAAACCCACCTCATTTCCACCCTTTTCTATGCCTCTGTTATATATACTAACCTATCAAAAAACAACCTCTCTAAACTCTCCACCTGTTATAATAGCATAGCTAGATTCATCACAAGCTCCCCCTTTAAAACTCACCACTGCCTTAACCTCAAACAACTTGGATAGTTAGAATTGCAAAACCACATACTCTGTCAACAATTACTTATTACTCAAAAGATCCTATACCACCCTAACAACACCCCTATCCTCACTAATCGAATTACACCATATACAACTCTAGCTACACTATGCTCTGCTAACAAGCTTCTAGTTTCCTCAAATAAAGCTAACAACAAAGCCGGGGATTCACTTTTCTCAAACACTGCAGGAAAAATCTGGAATCAGCTTCCTTCAGAATTATCTACCCTTGTTTCTACTTCTCTTTTTAAAAAACATCTTAAAGAACATCTGAAAACTCATTGGCTTTGTCCATGCACTAACCCAGACTGATATCTTTTTCACTTTTTACTCTTACCCCTATCCCTACTCCTGTAACCTATGCCTCCAATTCTAGTTACTACTCTTTGTTGAAATATGAGGATAACATACATGTGCTTTTCCCTTAACTGAGACTTGCTCATACCTTCTAGTGTGTTTTGTATAATTGTGTAGTATAATTTTTACTAAAATTGTTATAGTTTATAAATTTATTATTATAACTGTTCTTTAGACCAATGCTACCTCTGTATTGTGATTATTCATGTTTCTATGCATTGTTAACTTTGCCACTGTTCATGCTTGGAGCTTTTTTCCCTGGGCCTCTACTGAAAATGGACATATATCCAGCTAGACTAGCCCGGTCAACAAATGTAAAATAAAATAAATAATAAATAAATAAATTATTATTTTTGGGTCTATATTAGTACATCAAAATTTCAAAACTTTGAATGTTCTAATATCGACCCCTATTCAGCGAAAGCTAAAAATATTGAAGCAACAGAAAACCAAATTTTTTCCTAGGGAAAGAATTCGGTTGCCCGTTTCTTTTGCTTCAGTATTTTCAGCGGTGTAGTGGAAAGTTATGGGTTGGGTTCAGGTAAGTGTACGATTGAGTGCGGGTTAGGTTAGTTAGGGTTAGGGTGCGGGTTAGGTATGTGTGCGATTGTGTGGTCGTGAGGGTTAGAGCGGGTTAGGTGAGTTAGGGTTAGGGCCCGGGTTAGGTATGTGTGCGATTGTGTGAACATGAGGGTTAAGGCGGGTTAGGTGAGTTAGGTTTAGGGCACGGGTCAGGTAAGTGTGCGATTGTGTGGACGTGAGGGTTAGGGTGGGGTAGGTGAGTTAGGGTTAGGGCGCAGTTGAGGTGAGTGTGCGATAGTGACGGACCTTATGGTTAGGGTTTGGGTTAAGGTAAGTGGATAGTTATTGGTGTGTGTATAGTTTAATGCAGGGTTAGGTGTAAGATTTTAGGTGTATGTTCTTAGGTTCATAGGTTCATACTAGGCTATCTGCCCTAGGGCATTTATAAGCCTAGCCAGAGTGTGTTTGGCTTTCGCCACCCATTTTAAATTAATTTTGGTATGCACTTTTTCAAGGTTAGTATACTATGCCTCTGTCTAACAGTGACACAGAAGTGATACCCGGGGTAAACCTATGATCTCCCATCCACTCATCAAGATTCCTCTTGAAGAGAGTCAATGAGGGACTCTGCCTAACCTGGACTGGGATTTTATTCCAGAGTGAAGGGAGCCTCTGGGTTATGAATCTGTCCCTCCAGCATGTCCTATTTATTTCAGTGCTGAGGTTCAAGTCTCTCGAGCGCATAGCTCGATGGGATTTGGATTTTCTGAGGTGCAGCATGTCCATTAATTCCAGGTTGGACATGGCTTTATACGTCAGGCACAGATCGCCTCTGAGCAGGTGGTATTCCACTGAGTAGAGCTGGAGTTTCTTTAACCGGGCAGCATATGACATCTGTTTGAACCCTTTGATCCTCTTGGTGAGGTACTTTTGGGGTCTTTCCAGTTGCTGCAGGTGTCTGGTAAGGTACATCCCAAAAGGGGCATTGTACTCAATTATGGGCCTGATGAGGGATGAGTAAAGAGGCATGATGACCTCCCCTGATCTAGATGTGAATCCCTTCATGATTAGGTGGGTTATATAAAATGTTTTTCTAACCACTTTGGCCACATGATTTTCAAATGAGAGATTGCTATCAACTTGGGTCCCCAGGTCCCTAATTACTTCTTCCGTACTTAATGGATTACCACCTGTGTGGTAATTTGTGGGCACTTTGTTTTTGCCAAAGGGAATGACTATACACTTTTTGGCGTTTAGCTTGAGGCCATGGCTCTGGCACCAGTTTTCTGTTTGTATGAGGTCCTTTTGTAGGATGCTTATGTCAGCTGCAGAGTCGATTATGGCTCCTAGTTTGCAGTCATCTGCGAACTTGGTCAGCCACAGTCCTTCCATGTTGGCCTGTACCTCCGAGAAATATATACCGAACAAGAGAGGTCCCAGGACTGAGCCTTGTGGGACGCAACTTGTAACTGGTTTGGAGTTTGACATAGCTCCAGCAATTCTAACCATGTGGGTTCTGTCCTTGAGCCAGTTTGCAACCTATCTAGTGAATTCATGTAGGATGCAGCCTGGGACACCGTCTGGTCCCATTGATGCTGTGTTTTTTGCTTTGGAGAGGGCGACTCTTACCTGAGCATCTGAGATGTCAGGGGGGCAGCACTCTGCTGGGATAGATATTTGCCCTTTTGGTGGGGAGGGGTGGGGGAGTTTGCGCTGAACCTGTCAGCTAGGATGTTGGCAATGTCTGTGGGTTCAGTGTATTTTTTGTCATTTTGTACTAATTCTGAGCATATCTGGGAATTCCCACCCAGTTTCCTAACATAACTAAAGAAAGCTTTGTGATTATCCTTAGCGTCCTGTGAAATTTTTCTCTCGTAGCTGGCCTTAGACGATTTTATGAGTGCCCGTAGTTTTTTGCTAATACTGATCAGAGATGCCTTCCCTTTTTGGGATTTTGCTCTATCATGTAGTAGCTTCCTCCTTCTATTGTATAGTTTGTTTATGGCTGGGGTCCACCAGACAGGGCGCCTGCCTTTGGAGTATTGGGTCTTGGTTTTATTTGGGATTGCATGATCCATGCATTCCTGAAGGTGTTCATAGAATGTGTTTATAAAGGATTCTGCGGTCTGGGCTGTATTTTCCACAGGCCCAGGGGCTTTGAATGATTCCACCTCGGTTTGAGGAGTGTGAAATTTGCCTTAGAGAAGTTTTTCACTGTGGTTTTCTGGGCAGGGGGTGGGGATGGGATGTGAATATCCAGTGAGATTAGTTTATGGTCTGATCTTACCAGTGAGGGATACACTTCTGGTCTGGAGCATAGAGCCCCCATGTTGGTGATGATCAGGTCCAGTATGTTTTCCCCTCTTGGGGGAGTGGTAACAAGTTGTTCCATAGCATTTGAGTTTATAAATTCTAGGAACCTTTGGGCTAGGGTGTTTGAGCTAGAGTAATGCTCCCAGTCTATGTTTGGGTAGTTGAAGTTGCCCAATATAATGGTGTTTGGAGAGACCTTCATATTTTCCAGTGTTCTCAGGAAGGCCGAGTGGGGTTCCTGGGTTTGGGAGGGTGGTCTGTAGCAGGCTATAAACTGGAAGGCAGTTTTACCCACTGTTAGTTGCACATGGATAGTCTCTGATGCTTCGTGCTGTGCCACCAACCTGGAGGTGTGGGTATCTTTGACGAATATTGATACTCCCCCTCCTTTTCTGGTTCGGTCCAAGTTTTGGGGCTGAAAAGCATGGTATGAGGTATAACCTGGTAGTGCTGGGGTGCTCTCAGGAGCCTTGAACCAGGTTTCTGTTACTGCACAGATATCGATGTTCTCCATGCTAAGGAGAGTTTCGAGTGCATGCATCTTGAGGTTTAGACTTCTTGTGTTGAGTAGCATTACTCTTAGTTTCTTATCCCTTGTGATACCTATGGAGGTGGGTTTGTCTTTTGAGCCTTGCCTAAAAAAGGCACTGTGGGGATAGCAACAGTTTTTGCCAATATCCGAAAGCCCAGGGGTGACAGGTGCAAGCCGTCCCTAGCGAAGCATCGTGGCCTGTCGAGCATGTCATCCCAGGCTGACAGGCATTGGATCCCCTTTGAATGACACCAATACTTAAGCCAATTGTTGAAATTGATCATCTTGTCTTCATATTGTGGCATTATTCTTGGTGAGGGTAAGATGCTACTCAAGGTCAGGGTCATACTGGCCTGGGCTACATGCTCAGAGAGCTCCTCTATGTCTCTTTTCATGTAGTCCAGGGAGGTACGTCTCAGGTCATTCACACCAGCATGGACAATGACTGAGTCATATTTGTACTTGCCTTGGAGTGACCTGAGTGCTTGTGTTATGTGGCGGATCCTAGCACCCGACAGGCAGCTCACCGTGACCTTCTCCTTGTTCAGCCTGGTGAGCGGGACATCAGTGTGCCTGACGATAGAGTCACCTATTACAAGTGTATCAGGTGTGTTGTTTAGCCTTAAGGGCTGTGACTGTTCAGCACACTGGCTTTGTGGGCTATGTGTTGCACGCATTTTGTTTTGGGGTAGCGGTTGCTTGGGTGTCTTCTTTGGAGGTCTCTGCTGCTTAGGCAGATTTTTATTTAGAGCCTCTGAGTATGTTTTTGTGTATTTATGTGTTTGGTTTGCTGTCGTGGTAGGTCTATGTGAGACTGGAATTGTAGTGAGTGTGGTTTCCTTCTCCTCCTGACTGGTTATGCCAGTAATGAGTTGAGAGAGCTTAGCCTCCAGTTTGGCTATATGGTTGCATCTCTCACGTGTTGGAATTTGTTGGGAGGAGGAGAGGGTTGTCTGTGTACATGAGTCAGTTGTAACATTGCCTCAAGATTCCCAGATTCACCAGCTGGACTGGCGAGGAGATTGACAACTGACCTTTGGACATGCTAGAATAGTATTGGGAATTCCTTTATAATTGAAAAAAAGGGCCAATGGGGAACAAGGTTCTCAAGGGGAGTTTGTGAGGGTGTAGTGCTTTTAATTTTTTAGTGCTGACTTATATAATTGCTTTAGTGAGCAAGTGTCAGGCTTTAGAGTAGGAATGGGGTATTTATTATGAGAACTAGATCAGTTCTAAGGGAAAAAGTGAAGAGCAGACTCTGTGGAGCTGAGAATGGTTTAAACCCAATTAAGCGGAGCTGCCCGATGCTGCGCTATGCGCAAAATCGCGCAAAGCCACTCCAAAGCGGGTTTTATACAGGGGGGACTTGAAAGAGCTAGAAATTGGCCCAAAACGGCCAATAGACTACCAGATTCTTGTGCTGGGAACACTCCTCCAGGGATAGATAGGCTGCTCTTAGCTGCCCACTGCCACTGGTGAACAAAGAAGCCTCTCTTTATCCAAGAAAGGAAATGGGCAACACAGGAACTTTCCAAAAGTCCAGAATACAGCAAAGCCTGTATTTGGACTACTCTAGGTCAGGAAAGATGGGAAACAAGGATAATTTTTTTGTTTTTTTTTCCTTTTTGCAACAAACAGCAGGAAAATGCAATAAATATGTAACACAGGCTAGCACACTTGAGTGTGTAGCCTCAACAGGTAAATGCAACAAACAGGACAAACTTTAAAAGTGCAGGTGCAAAAACAACTTTAAACAGTTTAAAACAGTTCAAGAAGCAGAAATACTTGCAGTGTGTGGATTGCTGTTTGTTTGGTGTGCTTGTGTTGTACGTGTGTGTTTTGGAACAGCAAATTTTTTCCCTAGGAAAAAATTTGCTGTTCTGTATGTTCGATGTTTTCAGCTTTCACTGAATAGGGGTTGATATTAGAACATTCGAAGTTTTAAAACTTCGATGTTCTAATATAGACCCATTATTTTTCATTGTAGAATAAATGGAATGATCCAAAAGGGGACATTTCAACCACTAGCGGGTCTAAAAAGAACAAATACAACAATGTACATACATATAGGTACATATATGATACATGGATATATATAGGCAGCACAGTTACAGAGATATTTGCTGAAGGTGTACATACCATAAGCGAACAGCACATGAAATTTGCAAAGAATGAAATTATTTACATGTTTAACTTAGTAGATGAACATGCTGGGTGCTATTCCTAAGAATTGTGTGCCATGGAGGAAGGCTGGTATGCAATATAATTGCATATTGCATTGTGCAATTTATAAATGGGCTACACAGTGGACTAAAGCATTATATGCAGTCTTACCAATATTGTGTATGCATAGTACTCCATGAAAAGGGTATATAACAAATGCCCTGCTCTCTAGTCATGTAAGATATACTCCACACCTCCCGCAGATCACACATTGCCCACCCCACCACCATTCATCTTCCTCTTCTTCTTCAAAAGCAATATGTCCCAAAGAGGTTACAATTCTACTTGAAAATATTCCCACTGACACCCCTCCTGGATCTGACAGCAGAAACCCCTGATTCATATATCACTGCAGAGAACATCTATGTCTTCCTCTCTCCCACATATATAATCTATGTTTCACACAACACAACATGCCACAGATGTGTTAAATTTCTCTAATTAAACCCCCCTCAAAGCAAATCAACCCAAAATATGTCTCTCCCTTCAGTCCAATATCCATCCTCACAATTCTGGGAAAACTTCTTAAAAGGATAATCTACACCCAGCTGTCCCTCTATATCCAGCAGTACCAACTGTTCTCCTCCAAACACCATGGATTCTGGCCTGGATGAAGTACTGTGACATCACTTTGGTCCCTAACTGATGACATACTGCTAAACTCTGATAGTGGCCTTCTTACAGGGCCCTTATTTATAGACCTGGCAAAGGTATTTGATCTCATTGACCACTATCTTCTACTAAACAAACTAACTGAAATTGGTATCAGTCCAGATGCCACCCCCTGGTTTAAAGAATTCCTCACTGACAGACACTTCAGAGTTAAAATAGGACCCTCCCAATCAGAATCTGCACCTGTTAAAAAAGGTGTACCACACGGATCCATTCTTGTCCCCTCCCCTTCTCCATATTCATTAACAAGCTTCCTTGTGACTTCCCCCATCTCCCACACCTCCTCCATGCTGATGACATGGTCATTTACTGATCAGGTCGCTCTCACACCAACATTCGATGCCAACTTCAGTTGGATTTACATAACCACTGCCAATGGCTCATAAACCATAAACTACTCAACCGCACCAAGATAAAAACTATGTTTTTTGGAACACCATAGAAAATTCACCAAGCGCCTGACTGTTTAACTATCTTTCACCTACACAACCATTCCACAGAGATAACTACCTAGGACTATGGCTTGATCAGTCATTAAACTTCCATTTCCACATAGACAAATTGAGAGCCATAATAAACTCCCTCCTTATCTGGGCCAAAAAGATCTCTCCTTTTCTATCCCAAACAGCTAGAGCAGCTATTGGAAAAGGAGTTCTCATTTCTCAACTTGAATGTGAGCTCACAAATTTAGCTTTTGCCACCACGATAAACATCACCACATGCCAGGCTATCTCTAACAGTATCTTCTGATTCATACAAACTTGCCTTTCTGTGAACATCACTGTATCACCCTAGAAAAAGCCAAATAGCTACCCATAAAACAAATATCTAACTCACTTTTAGGATCCCAACTCTACAAACTACTACAACTCCACATATTTACTCACCCTTGCAGCTAGACATCACAAAAAACCTCCTCATACAACCTGAGATACTACCCACAAGACAAACCAACACGCATTACCCCTAGAACCAAACTCCACAGCACTGCACATACTCTCTCACACCAACTCTCATTACCCCTAGAACCAAATTCCACAGCACTGCAGATGTTATCACACCAGCTATCATTACCCCTAGATCCAAACCCCACAACAGTGCACATGGTCTGTCACACCAACCCTCATTATCCATAGAACCAAACTCCACAGCACTGCACATGCTCTGTCACACCAGCTCTCATTACCCCTAGAACAAAACCTCACAGCACTGCACATGCTCTGCCACACCAACCCTCATTACCCCTAGAACCAAACTCCACAGCACTGCACATGCTCTGTCACACCAGCTCTCATTACCCCTAGAACAAAACCTCACAGCATTGCACATGCTTTTTCCTCTCAGGCACTTATTCTTTGGCATGCACTCCCCATTGACATAAAGGAAAGCAATACTTATTCCAGATTCGGAATTCAATGCAAAAGGGACTTCTTCATCCAAGCCAAATGCTCCTACTTCAACACAAGACATATCACCTAGCCTAACTCTTCTCCTCTCTCAAGAGTCACTGAAGACTGACTCACAATTGAACGAACCAAACCAAAATTTGACAATAACCAAAATAAGTGGGCACAGTCACTATTTCCTATTTTGTGCCAATAGCTACGCCAATATGTTTCTTGCACATTGGGAGAACACCATCCTGTTTGCCACAGAAGGTTTTAGGGAGCATGTTCTATTCTATCGGTGTTTTGTCGATGATTTGTTTTTGTTATGGAGAGGTCCACTGGAGAGCTTAGCGGATTTTCATGAGACCATGAATGGTTTGACTAACTGTCTGAAGTTTACATTCAACTGGTCATTTACCCGCATTGAGTTTTTAGACCTCTATATTGAGAAATTACATGACCATACAATCAACACTGGTGTCCATCGCAAAACATGCCATAGGAATGCTTTTTTGTTTAGGGCCAGCATGCACCCTGGATATATTTTTCGGAATTTAATTAAAGGACAAGGAATGAGGGCCTCTAGATTAAATCCTACCATGGTTGGTTTTTTGGAAGAGATTAGAGGCTTAGAAAAGAATTTATTAGCTAGGGGGTACAGTCCTGATGAGATTAATAGACATTGGTCTAATATAGATCAGTTAAGGTCCACAACAACTTGTCTGTATTTTGGACCAATATGTGAGACAGGTGCAACTAGTGGTAATGGGCCTAGCACAAGTGAAATTAGGATCCCCCTTTTTTATACTAGTGACCATAGAGATATCACTAGTTTATTTGCACTGCATTGGCCCATCTTACAGGTAGGTGACGACATCAGTAAGATTGTTGGTGAAAAACCCAGGTTTCGATTTAAGAATCGAAAAAACTTGAAGAGGCTTCTTTGCTATGATAGAGGTTCAAGCACAATGGCCTCTACTCCTGGTTTCACTGTGTCATGTGGTGATTGTAACTTTTGTTCTTTTATTAATACTGTGATGCTTTTTATCATCCAGACCTTTGTAGAGAATTTACTTTTCATGCCCATGCGAACTGCATGACTCCTCATGTTGTTTATTTAGCAGAGTGCGTTGTCTGTAGCTCCTTCTATGTTGGTTAGACCAACAGGGTGCTTCGTGATAGGATGAGGGAGCACATCTATCACATCAGGAAGGGTTCTTTACACAATGCATTCTCAAAACATGTTATGGAACTGGGGGAATCTCACACATCTAATTTTAGGGTTATTGAGACTGTTTCTCCTAGTATTAGGGAAGTTGATATTATTACACACACTGAACATAGGGAGACTTGTTGGATTATTATGCTTCATGTGGACAGAGGGAAAGGCCTGAATGAGAGGGCTTCTATTAAGCCCTTATTAAAGAAAAGGAGACTTCAGAAGTGAACAGTTAATAGTAGCTGTTGTCACATTTGTTCTATTTTTACTTTTATGTGTTTTTTAGTTTTGCACATGAGAGTATTATTAGAGCTGTATTTTTATATGTGTGTTTGGATGTATTGCACACGCTGCTTTTGGATTTTTATTTTTCGTAGATTTCTATGCTTGTATAATGCTTGCAGTGAATGTTGCCTTTTAGTCTTAATGATTTTAATTAATGTGCCCCTGTGATTGGGTGATGTTTTATTACCATGTGTTTGCGCCCCTGTGATTGGGTGATGTTTTATTACCATGTGTTTGTGCCCCTGTGATTGGGTGATGTTTTATTACCATGTGTTTGTGCCCCTGTGATTGGGTGATGTTTTATTACCATGTGTTTAAATGGAGCGCATTTCAGTATCTTGTACTTGGTCTGATGAAGCCTAACTGCGAAAGCGCTTACCTTCTGTTACAATAAAACTCCTTGGATTGTTTTTACTACTGGAAGAATTTGTGAATTTGTGACTGTGTTTTTCATCCTGAACATCTGATTTTTACCATTGAAGGAAATAGTGACTGTGCCCACTTGTTTTGGTTATTGCCAAATTTTGGTTTGGTTCGTGCCTGGTTCATTCCGTTGCTTGTGTGCCATATTATTTCAGTTATCTACGTTTTAAGCAACGGAGGATTTATCCCTTGGTCTGCACTTTATTCGTTTTGTTGACTCACAATAGAAACTAATGTATATATTGTTGATTACACTGTGCGTGATTGTACTTTGGACTGTGCTTGTTTACTGGAATGTATATACACAGTATTTCTATGTAATTAGTCTGAACTACTCTGTTATTGCTTACATACCTGTATTTTTTTTGTTTGTGAAATGTTTTGTTTTTCACCTGGGCTTAGCCTGAAATTGGCCAATATTGGTAAGTGCACTACCCCAGTAAAGAATTAAACAAATATAAATAAACAAATAAGTAAATAACTACAATTCACAATCATGGCACCACCAGGATACCAGCTGGTCCCAGTGGGGTAAGCTAGAGTATATTACAAGCTGGTCCTAGTAAGGTAAGCCATAGGAATACATTATCAGCTGGTCCCAGGAAGATAAACTATGGGGGTACATTACCAACTGGTCCCAGTGAGGTAAGCTATGGGAGTACATTACCAGCTAGTCACAGTAGGGTAACCTATGGGAGGATATTCAGTGGTAGGAAATCACATCAGGTGTGCAATGTATACGTCAAGTTTAAACATTACAACTAAAGTTACACGGGAGCATGACATAAGGGACAGACTAAGCAAAGTGTACTGCACTTGTTGTAATGGGTTCACAAAGAACAGTGCCTGGGGAAATCATTGCCTGTAAGATACATGAAAAACAGCTTACACAAATGCATTTATACCTTTTGCTCCAGTGGAGTACATACCCATAAAATCCAACATTTTATAACAGTATATAGAAAAATAGAACAGTATACTTTGATACTTTGAAAAAAAAAACACTCTTCCACACCATACAGCTGAAGCCACAGTATAGAGTGTATTTTTCTGTATGTATGTATGCATATGCATATGTATATATATATATATATATATATATATATATATATATATATATATATATATATATATATATATATGTATATATACTTCCCAATAACCTTTACTTCTGTGGATGCTGGATAATACCACACCAGTGGCATGCTGGACACACATCACATCTGACATACTCTGACAATTTTATGTATACCGGTGTATGGCAGGTAATTCTATCAGTTTTTCCAGACTCAGGAGCAGCTTCATTTTGTGTCCCAGAAATCTTGCAGCCTCATTTGCATTCAGTATTACAGGAAGCTCATAAGCTCTCTTTTGGAATCACCTATGATTTGATAACTATCACAGTCTAGATGTATTGCCTTATCCAGTATATAAATTATTTTGGAATCTGGGATTTATTTACTTATTTTTTACGAACTGATTTTAAATGCTCGGGAAAAATATCCAATCTTAAGTCTTACTCTTAACAGCTGCTACGTATGCATTATGATTCCCCTATCCTGCTTCAGTATTTTATCTTTAGTATATATGTGGATGGAGATGGGAGGCCTCTGTTAAGTAACTGATTTTAGTTAGAAACATAATTTATATTGTTTGTAGGTGGCACAGTGCCACCTCAAAGAAATAGGTTTTCCACTTTGACTCTTACCTGAGGTGTCTTCTATATGGGCTCTGCATGCTCACCCTGTTTTTGCATGTTTTATCTGTAAGTGTCCTGGTTTTCTCCCACCTCCTAAAAACATGCAGTAGGTTGATTGGCAATCTTCTAAAATGTCCAAATGCATACATGTAGTGTGTGAGTGAGTGCATGTGGGTTCTGAGATAGACTGGCATCCTATCCAGAAAGAGCTTTAAAGCCTTCTGCCCAGTGTTTGCTGGGATAAACTCTGGCATCCCTCTTAAACCCATGGTCTTTGGGTCTTAAACAGATCTCTTTCGACAATAATTCTAGGTGAGGGAAGCTATAGTGCTGCAATCCTAGCTGTGCCAACTTCTTTTCCTTTATTTTTTGGAGGTGGTGGCTGTCGGCTGGGTACACTAATCATTATGCTGCTCTGATGGTCATTTGACTTAGAGACCTCTTCTGCAAAGGTAAATCAAGTTATCAAAAATGGATGTGGGATGGCTTGTTTATATGTCTCATGGTTCAGCTGTATTTACAGGATTCTCGAATTACAAGGAAATAAAGCAATAAAAACAAAAAAAGTAAAACAAAACATCATTGCTGGAATTGATCTTGTGCAGATGGTATATTCTCAGGAAAAAGGTCTAACTTAAGTTCAGAACAGAAGACAAAGAAATGATTTAGCATAATTCAAAGGCCATTCATGCCAGCTTATACATGAAGAACCAGGCGACTCTTGGAAGCAGGAATAATGAATACCCCTTTGTCTTTAAACCGCTACAGCAGAAGAAATTTAATTACTGTGTTTCAGAAAGTTTCTCTAACTAGTCACATGACTGCATCTAATGAGATGGTGAAAGGATCAGACTTTAAACTACATTATCTCTGCTAAAAAGAAAAACATCCCTCAGCTCAGAAATGAACATCAGTATTCTGAAATGAATTATTAATGTCTGTTTAATTCTGTAACTACAGAGGCTAGGGATGGCATCTGGTTAAAAGAATGGTTCTACATCCATGAGATCTGCTGTACTCTGAGAAATTCATAAAGCAGGACATGGGATATAATCATTTTTACAGGCACTCTACATAAGAAGGAGCTAATTTGCTTGCATCAAAGCCCTGCTTTTGTTCAAAAGAGCATGAGATAGAGGATAGTAGAGATCAAGAGACGGAGAATACGAGATGGGTGATGATGTCGTACAAATGTACCCTGCCACAACAATTTCTGGTTCTCTGCGATGCAAATGGCAGTGTTTTAGCGGCACAATGAAGAGTCTGCAAAACACAGAATCTTTGTCTCAGTTTTGGCCCATGTTACATATAGTCTTTCATTTTATTATTGTGTGTGTGTGTGTGTGTGTGTGTGTGTGTGTGTGTGTGTGTGTGTGTGTGTGTGTGTGTGTATGTGTGTGTAGGTTTGTGCGTATGTACAGAAAGAACAGTGGGGGTTGCTTGAAACATGCTGGCATGTTATAATGAACAGTGGTTTATCACACCACTGACATTTGAACTTTTACAACCTAAAATGTCCTTCTGAGCAAAGAAAATCACTAACTCCTTCTGTAAATAAAAAAAAAGACAATAAAGTAATCCTATAAAATTAATGGGCTTAAGGTATCTTAAACTCATTTCGGGTGAAGAGTATAATATCTTGATTAGGATTCGTAGGCAAGTTGCATAGAATGCAGCCCTAGCACTGAAGTTAGCAACATACAGATTGGCACATGCAAATAAAACAGGATAGTAAAATGAGGTTTTAATGATATTAAAATGTATTTATATAGTTATGAGTTATAGATTACTGAATAGGAAACTGTACAAATATAAACATGAATATAAAAGGGAAAAGCACACCACAAATTTAATTGTCTCACACAACAGCACGTTGGGAGTTACAGCAGTAATGGTGTGTCAGTGTACAACAGCGCTTAGCACTGCTGTTTCTTGATGGTATAGGGTTTTAAGTCATAAGTTATATCAGGCTAACAACCACCAGGACATGTTGGGAGTTACAGCAGTAATGGTGCATTAGTGGACTACAGTGCTTAGCACTGTTGTTTACTGATGATACAGAGTTATAGGTCAAGGGTCTATATTAGGCCAACAACTACCAGGTCATGTTGGGAGTTACAGCAGTAATGGTGCGTCAGTGTATTACAGCTCTTAGCACTGCTTTTACTGATGGTATAGGTTTATAGGTCATGGGTTTATATTAGGCTAACAATCACCAGGGCCTTTATAGGCCTAGTTGTGCAACCCATCCCAAATGTGTCCCCATGAATCATAAGCATTTATTAGCGGGGGATATGTTAGGAGGTTTTTAAAGTTTATGGGGGTGTGCTATTTTTGGCATTACTGTCTGTCTCTGTTTATTAGAGACATGGGGGCTAGACCATAACTGAATTTCCAATTTCCCATCCATTGGTCAAGATTACGCTTAAGTAGGGTTAGAGACTTCACATGGATGGGGAGCCTGTTCCAGAGCATGGGGATCCTCTGAGGCACACATATGTCTCACCAACATGCCTTATTTATGTCACAAGCAAAATTTAAATAATTTGATCTAGTGGTTCTGACGCTCTTCATTTTATGTGCAAAAGGTCCATCAGACTTGGATCTGAGGATGCCTTATATGCCAGGCATAGATCACCTTTCAGTAACTTGAAGGAGATCGAGTATAGAAATAAGGTTTTAAGGCAATCTGATCCAATCCAAATAGGACAGTATGTTTATGCAAAAAATACTTAAAACCACTGTTAAGCCAGAAAACAAGCCTTCAAACAACTCTTTAGTGGTAATATAACTTTATTTCACACTTTCATCAATAGCAATAGACGTCTGAAGAGTATGCTCTTTGTGGCAGCATGGATGAGGTGGCATGTACTGGGCCAAGTAAGTGTCAGTGCTGGTGAGGTGGCATGTACTAGGTCCAGTACGTGGCCGCATGGGTGAGGTTGCATGTACTGGATTTAGTATGTGGCAGTGCTGGTGAGATGACATGTACAGGGGCCAGTATGTAGCAGTGTGGATTAGGTGGCATATAATGGGCCCAGTACATGGCAGTGTGAGCGAGATGGCATTAATGGGCCCAGTACATGGCAGTGAGGGTGAGGTGGCATGTGCTTGACCTAGTACATGGCAGTGCAGGTGAGGTGGCATGCAGTGGGCTCAGTATGTGGTAGCAAGGGTGAGGTGTCATGTACTGGGTCCAGTATATAGTAGCACAGTTGAGATGGCATATACTGGGCCCAATATGTGGCAGTGCTGGTGAGATGGCATGTACTGGGCCCATTACATGGAATTACATGGCAGCACAGGTGAGGTAGTGATGTTTAGTCAAAAATGTATTGGCTCTGACATGCTCACAATGTCAGTGTCCCACAAGTCAACATGATTCCTGCAGTGTCAATATCAGGCTGTACTGGTCAGTGCATGGTTGAGCCAGACTGTGTATCAGACATCCCTACATTTACCATACAAAGAAGATGGAGTGGGACACAATCATCATTATGTGCACAAGGGGCTACGGACACAGCAACACATGTCTGTCTACACATACTGGGTGGGAGCATGTCACAGGAGTCTGGGTGGGGGTTTTAAGGTGATATGTATGCTATGGATATACTGCCACTCTATGTGACAGTGACCCGATACAGAGTCAGGAGACGGAAGCTGATGGGAATTCTGTGCAATTAACAATTTTCTTCTCATAGGTTCATAGGTGTGTACTAGGCTAATGGCCTTGGAGCCTTTACAAGCCTAGCCCATAGGATTACCCTGGCATCATGCCACCTGACCTTAGTTCCCAGTGCCTCTGTCATGTAGAGCCACTGGAGTGATCCCCGGTGTGAATTTTCTATTTCCCATCCACTCATCAAGATGTCTCTTGAAGACGGCCAGTGAGGTGCTCTGTTTGACATGTATGGGAAGTCTATTCCATAACATGGGCAGTCTCTGGGTTATGACCCTGTCCCTCCAGCACATTCTGTTGATTGTGGTACTGAGGTTAAGGTCTCTGGAGCATGTGGTGCAGAGGGATTGGGATTTCTTTAGATGTAGCATTTCTAAAAGAGCTGGGTCAGACATAGCTTTGTAAGTCAAGCAGAGATTGCCTCTAAGTAGGCAATATGAGACAAAGAATAGTTGGAGTTTTT
Source organism: Protopterus annectens (assembly GCF_019279795.1). Classification (NCBI taxonomy): domain Eukaryota; kingdom Metazoa; phylum Chordata; order Ceratodontiformes; family Protopteridae; genus Protopterus; species Protopterus annectens. Next base: position 399,706,121 of record NC_056740.1, on the reverse strand, counting down.
TCAGTCTGTCCATATAGGACAAGTGTTTAAGACCTAGGATCCCCTTTGTGAGGTACTTTTGCAGCCTCTCCAATTGTTGCAGGTATCCAGTGAGGTACATGCCAAATGGGGCATTGCACTCTCTGATTCATTTGGGATGCAGTTCATGACCATGACCTTGATCTGAGGTCACTATGCTGGCTTGTTGCACTAGGGCTTGTAGTTTACCCTGACTGGGATTGTACATGACTGTGGGGATGTGATCTGAATAAGGTGGCAATGGAGAGCAAGTGTCATGGCCAGGACATTATAATGGGTAGCAGAGCATGGTACATGTCTAGATATAGGTGAGGATTGTGTACCCCATTATGGCCCTACTACATGGCCATGCCTACTACATAACTTCACTGATCTCAGACAACTTTGTTGATAAGTGTGATGATGATAGCATTGGCAATCCACTTCATGTAGATCACATGGTCATGGTGCATGCTACCATAGATTTCATCAGACCAATCATCATTGTGTTCCAGGCCTACATGTTTTAACAGATGCCACACAATACAGAAATGAGGTCCATATTACCCTAGGTTATAGTAGGTTGTACCTGAATGATGTTATAGTCCATATGCTGATTGATCCTAAAGTGTTGCTCACACATCAGAGAGACCATCTGTGACATCTGGCAGCATTACGGAAGCCTGTGAGGTACAATGAAGTGGTGGTGTATATACCTACTTTAGATGCAGTGTGTGCATCTGTCATTGCAGCTGCAGAGGCAGCATCACTGGTGATTGGAGGCATAGGGGATTCCCTCCTGCAGATGGTGAACACTCATGCTGTTCAGTCTTGAGTTCTTTTATGGATGAGGTCACACCTTCATATTGTAATGAAGGTGGATGCAAATTCAAAATGAAGACAGTGCTACTGTGTCATCAGACTGTGGCTAGCGTATTTGTGTCTCTCTGTCATCATAATCATCCACAGAACAGGCACTACATTAGCCTGTTATTGTGCCCAGTCACTGTAGTCATCACTATAGTAGTGAGTCTCACCATCATCATAATAAAACACAGAACAGGCAGCACATTAGCCTGTTATTGAGCCCAGTCACTATAGTTTCCACTGTAGTAGTGCGTCTTGCCATCATCATAATGAAACACGGAACAGGCACTACATTGGCTGGTTATTGTGCCCAGTCACTATAGTTATCACTGTAGTAGTGTGTTGTATCATCATCATAATCAAACACAGAACAGGCACTACATTAGCCTGTTACTGTGCCCAGTCATTATAGTTGTTACTGTAGTAGTGCGTCTCACCATCATGATAATCAAATACAACAGACACTACATTAGCATGTTACTGTGCCCAGTCACTATAGTCATCACTATAGTAGTGCATCTCGCCATCATCAGATTCACCCACAGAACAGGCACTACATTAGCCTGTTATTGTGCCCAGTCACTATAGTTGTCACTGTAGTAGTGCGTCTCACCATCATCATAATCAAACATAGAACAGGCACTACTTTAGCCTGTTATTGTGCCCAGTCACTGTAATCATCACTATAGTAGTGTGTCTCACTATCATCATAATGAAACACAGAACAGGTACTGCATTAACCTGTTATTGTGCCCAGTCACTATAGTTGTCACTGTAGTAGTGCATCTCACCTTCATCATAATCAAACACAGAACAGGCACTACATTAGCCTGTTATTGTGCCCAGTCACTGTAATCATCACTATAGTAGTGTGTCTCACTATCATCATAATGAAACACAGAACAGGTACTGCATTAACCTGTTATTGTGCCCAGTCACTATAGTTGTCACTGTAGTAGTGCATCTCACCTTCATCATAATCAAACACAGAACAGGCACTACATTAGCCTGTTATTTTGCCCAGTCACTATAGTTGTCACTGTAGTAGTGTGTCTCACCATCATGATAAACACAACAGGCACTACATTAGCCTGTTATTGTGCCCAGTTACTGTAGTCATCATTATAGTAGTGCATCTCACCATCATCAGATTCACCCACAGAACAGACACTACATTTGCCTGTTATTGTGCCCAGTCACTGTAGTTATCACTATAGTAGTGTGTCTCACCATCATCATAATGAAACACAGAACAGGCACTACATTAGCCTGTCATTGTGCCCAGTCACTATAGTTGTCACTGTAGTAGTGCATCTCATCATCATGATAAACACAACAGGCACTACATTAGCCTGTCATTGTGCCCAGTCACTATAGTTGTCACTGTAGTAGTGCATCTCATCATCATGATAATCAAACACAACAGGCACTACATTAGCCTGTTATTGTGCCCAGTCACTGTAGTCATTACTATAGTAGTGTGTCTTACCATCATCATAATGAAACACAGAACAGGCACTAAATTAGCCTGTTATTGTGCCCAGTCACTATAGTTGTCACTGTAGTAGTGAATCTCGCCATCATCATAATCAAACACAGAACAGGCACTACATTAGCAATACAGAACAGGAACTACATCAGCCTGTTATTGTGCCCAGGCAGTCACTATAGTCGTCATTGTAGTAGTGTGTCTAGCCATCATCAGATTTATCCACAGAACAGACACCACATTTGCCTGTTATTGTTCCTACTCACTATAGTTGTCACTAAAGTAGTGTTCTGCCCTGCAAATATATAATAAAATGCATACTGGAGTGAGAATGGGTACTAGTTTAACCAAAGTCATACCCCGGTGACATGCACAGTAAGGGTGTCCATGAAAGGTATTCTTTAGAACTCCACCCCTCTGCTGCCATCCTGACATGGCTGAATACTTAATGCACCTTAAACAATGCATAGCCAGTCATTGCTGTGGTCAAGCTACCCTGTCTATGCACAGTGTACCTGTAGAGAAGTAAGGTGTAAGAGGTACTAACCTGGTGAAGGTCTTGCAAGACATGTCAGAGTGGGTTCATCCTAATGTTACTGCCCAGTCCTCCAGGGATAGTTCCAGGACCAGTGCCCCTTGCAGGAACACCATATTCTCCTATGATTCTGTCATTCTACTCTTCCCAGTTGGCCTCTCCCTGTAGCTGATCTTTCAGCAGCTATGGAACATGTCTTTGCTGTGGTATGCCATAGCATGTCAGTAACATGCTTATGACAGCACTCTAAAATATGATTAAGTCCTCCTGTGGCATTTCTGTCAGGAACCACTCTTTCCCACACTCGGTCACATAAAGGCTACTCTTCTCTGTTCAGCAGGTTCTACTCACGTGTCCTAAGTGCCTGTAGCTGAATATTGTTTTCAGCAGGACTGAAACTGTCCAGACTTTGCTGTTCAACTCATCCTCTATACACATAGACACATGCAAACACCTGTCACAGAGATGTACTATAGGAAGTGGAAGAAGGAAAGCTGCAAACAAAAGGGTAACCTACTGCAGGGATGGCTGTGGGGATAGGCCATACAACAGTACCAGGACAGAAAGGGTAACCTACTGCAGGGATGGCTGTGGGGATAGGCCATACAACAGTACCAGGACAGATACGAGAATGCATACAGCAGGTGTACATGCCAATGGCTATGTAAAAGGTAAGGCAGGTGATCACCATGATAGCTGCCAATAATATGGCACTGCTGTAGTACTGGGGAAAACGCGTAGGTATATGTCTGCTGTGCTCATTACCATAGGCCAACGTATACATTAGAGTGGCTATAGTGCTAACATAACAGTGGCGGGCATGTGCAGGGACACTTTATCTTGGTATTGCATCTGTCTTGTTATCAGTATCCTCTACAAGCATGTCGCACATTCAGGCTCACATATAAAATGCGGCTATCCTTTTTTTGTAATGCGACTTCCAGAGGGAAGATATACTTCATCAGGAAGGAAGAAAAAGCACAGCTTACTATACACTTAGAGTACTTTGTGCCTTATCTGACTGTCTATAGATTCAAATAACCCTGCTATTCCTAACAATAGTGCTGCCCAAATATGCACTATAGCTACCCAAATTTGAGTGACACTACAAAAAATGACAGTGCACCTAATGTTATCTATCCATTTGGCATATAGGCAAATAGGCAAATTAGGTCATGAGGTATTCATTTCTATGAATTGCACCAGAAGTATATATGTAGCCTACTGTCTATGCTCAACTTGGACAGCTCAGGACCATGAGGTTTTGCTGGAGGTCTGCACAGGTACGTATATCACATTAATTCATGGGTTGCTGTTTTGCAGAAATCATACTGTTGGCATGATTAGCAGGCTACCATTTTGTTTCTAATAAAAGTGACACTATTTTCAGAGGGCAGTTTCACACCTTTTACTAGTGTCTGTCTGAGAAAACCAGCATAACGAGTAAAGGAGAGCACAGTTATGCTTTATCACCTTTGTAGCCATTTTAGGGGTGTTTACTGTGCCTTGTGATAGTGTCTGGTATGACCTAGACATGTGCCATTTTGCTGACCTGCAACACAGGGATCCTAATGACCTTCATGTGTGGGAAGTGGAAGTAAAAGGCAAAAATACCATAAATGGCATAATACGTACTTATTTGAAATATGATTTCTCTTTTTACCTGATTTAGGTTTTAGAATTGTGTTGCCGCTGGTAAGTAGTTGTCCTTGTGAGGAATTAATAAATCCACTATGCAACACAGAATTAGTTACAAGAAAGAGGAAAAAACACCATTATGTATGGTGCTATATTCTTTTATTAATTTACCTACTGGAAACCATGCTTCAATTTATAAGCCTTAAGGAGATGCCCATGCCAGACAGTACTGCATATCTGATTTGAAGCAGAAGTTATTTTTTTAAAGGAATAAATATTAGAAGAATCACAAAAAGTACCTGTATCATTACATAAGGACGCGCTATTATCCAATAGTTCAAGACATCTCCTCAAGGTCTATAAGGTGATATTACACCTGGAGGTATTTGTGTGGTTATTGAACTTAATACAGCTGCTTCAAATGACTGCTTTTAAACCAATGAAAACAAGTACAGAAAATGGTGTCTTTAATGTTTTTACAATTGTTAATTGATTTTTATTTATTTTATTTATTTTACATTTGTTGACTGGGATAGTCCGACTGGATACATGTCCATTTTCACCCGAGGCCTGGGGAGAAAAGCTCCAGATAAACATACAAAGACTATTACATATAAATGTAAAAATGCAATACATTTGTTAAGATTAATCTATAAGATGTAAGTTTACATATTAGATAAAAATCTATTATAATCTTTTTAAGGCTCAAAGCACTATATTATAAAAACATTCATAAAATTAATACTCCAAAACATCCATAAATTCATACTACAAAGCATTCATATATTCATACTCCAAAACATTCATAAAATTCATACTCCAAAACATTCATAAATTCATACTTCATCAGTTTAACAATTAATCCCTTGTTATTAGGTTGTAGACAAAAACTTGGGATGTAGTCAAAGAAGAGGAAGATGATCTGTTGTAGCATACCAGCATGTAGTATTAGTTAGTCTGGATTTATATGACAGTTTGTGAAACAATGACAGTCACTAACCGAACTTAGTTCCAAAATAAGTGCTTTCCAAAATCACAAGGATTATGCTTCTCTTTTTGAAGAATTTATGCACAAAATATGTCATCTTTGCACAAAAAGATACAGGATAAAAAATAAATATATAAAAGAGAACTCACACATTATAATTTAAATTTAAATCACCATTTTAACTGGCGGAAAAAAAAATACAAAAAAAAAAAAAAAACACTATATGTTTCACCAGGAAGTCTGGAACTGGTTCTGGTCACCAAAACTATTAACCGAGAGGAAAATACTACATTCTGAGTGTTTGATTCTTAGACACACAGAATCATCTGACAAATATAGGATGGATGGTGCCTCCTCTGCTAACGAAGTAAATACTGATATTGAACTAATTTCTTCTGTCACTAAAATTTACTAGACATCTCTGAGCATGCAGGAAACATAAAAACACATCAATACATTATACACCTGTTTCAGTAACTTATGAGCGAATAAACTCTGATGATTTAGAATAGTTCATTTATAATCTTTCTTCATATAACTTGAATAAAGATGAAATGTGTTTAATAAATAAAGGATTACATTTTATTCCTGCTGTTTTTCTATCTGAATATCAAATAGCATCCGACAGATTATTTTGTAGACAATTAAACCTTCAACTGTTTTTTCATCGTCATGCCTCCCAAGTTAACAAGGAAAAGTTGTTTAAATGAAAGAAAAATTGTTCCCTCAAAATAAATGTGCTTTTGTCTTTGAAAAAGCTATAATAAATAATTAGCATTTTCATTATAGTCATATGTATTTCCCTAAACATTATAATCTAAAATACAATGAAAGGAAGCATCTTGAGTTATCATAAAACCATAACATTACAATTATTACAAAGACAGACATGGGAGTAACAATTTACTTAATTGTCGTGATTATAATCATGGAGCTAATTTGCAACTCAGCTGATAGGAGATTTTATCAAAAAATGTTACATGCTGTTGAAGAAGGCATTATTGCTCAAAACACTGCTTCTGAAATGACAGTTACTGACCCTAAAAGTCAGTACCTTTATATTCTGAGATACATACAAATTTCAATAAGCCTACAGGTAGACCAATTGTAACAGGCCATGTGTCTGTAACTGAACCCCTTTTCATATTTTAGCTCACATTCTATCCCCATTATTAAATCTGTTTCAGTGAAGATTAAAAGATTCCACTGAGGTTCTATGTTTAGTAGAAAATCTTCAAGAGGAGACCAAATCTGTGTTCATTAGCTGTTAAATCTTTACATCCCAGTACACCCCACTGGATAGGTACTTTAGAATATTGGCTGTATAAATCGGAGATATATAGCCTGAGATTTAGCACCTTTTTGCATGCCTTACTGAATACTTATTTACTGTCAACCAACGATGTTTTCTACAAGTATGTTGCACAGTTATGGGTGCAACTTTTGTGCCCAACTATGCCGACTTGTTTATGAATTACATTGAAGAACCACTGATGTATGACCTAAGCCATAATCTATTTATATTTACACCATGGGTATGTGGCGTAGCTATCTTGATGACTGATTGTTGATTTGGAGATTAGGTACGGAGGATCTATATGATTTTCTTCTTTATTTAAATTAAAATAAATGGGAAACAGAATTCATAGGCACTTATGAACTGCCTGAAATTTTCTTTCTGGATTTTTTTTGTAACCAAATGATTGAATGGATGACACAATGGATTGTAGACACCACTTTGTACTGCAAAGCATATAACTAAAATTCTTTACTTGTGGCTACTGGCTGCGACTTACCTCATAATCTGAGGAATATACTAAAAAGCAGTTTTTTTAAACACATTTGCTGTCAAGCAAAAGATTTTGAAAATGGTTCTGTGGACTTAATGAACCGTTTTAGAAACAGGGGTTACAGTAAGGCTGATGTAATACAAGGCAAGGTTTTAGCTGACTCGGACAGAGAAGTTAACTCACCCACTATAACACACATTACAAAAACACTATCCCATCAATATGGCAGTTAGCATAGAGGATTAAGGATATGAACTGCTAATAAAGTTATGATTCCCTCAGCCTCCATTTGCCTACTGTGTTACTCTGAGCAAGTCACTTAACCAGACAGTGCTCTGGGGAAATTGACCTAGGTTTCACAGAGGTCTCTTGCAGTACATGCCTAGTAACTACTTATGAAGCTAAGCTAAGCTAAGCTACTTTTGGCAGTAACAGCCATTATACCACTGACAGTCTGTTAATCATTATTGTAGCATCCTAAAGGCAGACCCAAGGATTAGTAACACTCTATCACAGTTTTGCCATTTTTGTTACAAAAGAGGTAAGACTATAACTGAACACCTTGGCTCATACAAACAAAGGAATTAAAAACATTTTGATATAGAAAACTTTGAATGGTTATGTCCTTAATGACTGCTCTCCATGTGGTAATTGCTCATTTTGTCAATATGTATATAAAACACAGGGGTTCACATTAACTATTTTTAATAAATTACACAAGAGATAGGACCTCTTATACTTCCAGGAGTGAATGGACTATTTATTTAGCTGTATGCACGTGTTCTGCTTTTTACATAGGTAAACCATCCAGAATGTTTAAATATGGGATGCTCAAATACTTAAGTGGCATTAGGTGTGAAAAATGCCAGACTTTTTTTGTAATAAACATACTGTTAAACACTTGGGGAATAAATAAACTTTTAATGGTATAGAAAAAAATGTGTCCAATGACACTGATAAAAGAGAAACCCATTTAATACTTAGCCAAAAATAACCCAAATTGGGTACTTTTTTCCCAGCAGGACTTAATTATCTCTGATCTTGGTTTTTGGCTTGCATTTTTTTTGTTAGCACTAGATGGCACTATTTGATAGCTACTTAAATATATTTTCTTGAGACTTAGTTTGATATACTTGTCTGTGTTTTTGAGCATAGAGAATTTTTAAAAGATTTTTAAAAACATATTGTTGTAAAATGTCATGACTGCTTGTATTAATTGTTGAATAACAACATTGCTTTGCATTTAATCTGGAGTACTGCGACTTCAAATACTTTATGCACTTTTATATTTGAAAAAAAATTATGTTTGAAATAGATAGTTTCTGAAAAAGACATGATAAGATTCAAAACCGATACACCTCTTCTGTTTTTAATGAAGTATGTTTTCTACTGGCTGAATTAGTAAAGGAATATTGCACTATAAGCAGTACAATTTTCTTCTGTTTCTTGTGACTGCTTCTTTGCTGGATAGAGGATTGATTACCTTTGATTTGGAGGTTTCCATGCATGCTGAAGCCCTCTTGGATTGTGCTTTAAAACTGGTGTGATTTGTTTCAAACACACAACACAATTATTAACTTTCACAAAAAAACAAAAAAAAAAAAACCTTCAAGATTACTTTCAGATTCAGAAGAGAGGCAAACAATGTAGCTGATTATACAACAAGCGAAAATCTCCCTATGAGGTATTTATCTGGCTGTTGGACCCTTGGTCCGAGTGCTGCAAACATGTATGGCTACACACAATGCATGGCAAGAAAGATCTGAAGATGGTATTACCTAACTCTTTATACTACAGCCATCTTGACACCATGATGGGAGGGCATCAGCTGAAGCTCTGTTGGAGAGTAAAGCTCTGAAATCTGGTCTGGCAACAGACAACTTGCATGCAGGATATCTGACATGTAGGGACTGCAACAGTGAATACCATCAGGAATGTCAGTGGGATACTACTGCCCATAATAACATAGCAGCAGAAGATGGGAGCCTGTAGTCAGAGAGGTCGAGCAGCTGTTTATTTGCAACTTGTTGGTAGGTCAATTAAAAATGTCACCCTGCTGAAGTTTTTAGCTCTAATTCTGTGGGTCACTAGTCATCGTAATGCAGTTTTGCAAAGAAAGGAAATTATAGTATTTGATCACAGTATTAACTTTGTTAGAAACCCCAAGAGTGTTAACAAAAACAACCAAATCAGTAATGGATTCTGAAATGAAAAAGTCCAAAGTAACCTTAATAAAAAATATAATAATACGTTTATTATATGGTATTCATGGTGCAGGCAGATTGTAGACATGGAGGGTCTTAATCTGCCAGAAGCAGTCCAGATGATTCCAAGCTCTACTGTGGAGAGTGAGTGGGAGTTAACTGAGGTCTTGGACCATGAGAGTTTTGGTGTGGGAATTTACCAGAAAGGATCGAAGTCTGGATGTGGTCCTAACCAAGTTGCATAGGATCAGGATTGTCTAAGTGATGGCATCAATAGCCAGCAGTGATGCTGCCACTGTGCAGTGAGTGGAAAAAAGGGGTATAAATACAAGGTATTACATGTTAGGACTGTGAAGTATGATAATTTGGACAGGAGGTTAAAGATGAGTTGGGGGCAGGGTACAAACTGGTGGAGTAAACAAGCTATGGGAATGGGTCAGGGATGAAGCACCAGGGGTTATGACTAAGGAAATGAGGAAGAGAGAGGTGAAAAAGCAAAAAGAGGAGAAAGTAACATGGTGAGATAGGAGGGAAGACTAAAAATTAGAGCAAAAAGGCATGTAGAGAGGCCGAGGAGATAGCGCACAAGGCTGCAAACAGAATGGTAACGAAGGAGGAAGGGGCAGCAAAGGCAAAAGTTTAAAGGAAGTTGGCAGAAGGGTTTGACAGGGATGAGGTATACCGCAGAATGTAGGAAGGGAGAACAGACCTGACCTGGCTGCCCAAATACGAGAAATGAGACTGGAAGAAAGTACATGCATGTCTTCATGAAGGAAAGCAAGTGGGGGTTTCTTGCTTGGGAGAGGAGGGATAGAGTGGGTAGAGCATCGAATAGGCAGTAGGACAAAAAGGAATGAAGCCAAGAGGGAAGTGACTGTATGAAGGAAGGATAAAACGCTTGGACAGAGTGGGCCACCTGCCATCTTCTGTAGAATGTGGCCTTTATGTTGCCGGATTGCCTAATATAAGTCTTCATCAGATCACTGGTTAGTACATAAGGGGCTGATGTCTGTAAGAGAGGAAATGGGGTACCCTTATATGAAGGGGAATAGGAAAATCAAAGAACTACAGCTCTGTTAACATAACAGTAGTGGCTGTAAGTTTTGGAGACAAACCTGAAGGAGAGGCTGGTTGCTTTCTCATAAAGGACAACAATATGCAGGACCATAACAACATGAGTTCTCACTTCACAGCAAGAAGGAGCTGTTGGTCAGATTTGTGCCAACTTTTTGACTGGGTCACATGCAAATGTGACAGGGAAGATGTGGTCTACCTGGACTTCACTGAGGTCTTTGGCATGGTCAAACACAGACAGCTGTTAAGAAAACTGGCAAGGTTTCTGACTGGATCATGACTGATGAACAGGACTGCTGCATGGGTGAGGGGTAGGGCAAAAATGGTTGTTCTGAGAGGGATAGTGTCATAAATAATAAAAATGACTGGTGCGGTACCATGCAGTTTGGTGCACAGTCCTGTAGTCTTCAGTGGGTTCACAGAATATGATCAGCCCTATCCATGATGATACAAAGGTACAGCAATGTAGATAGAGAAGAACATAAGAAAGGATTTTGGGTTTGAAAATGTTCATGGAATGGTCAGAAAACTGAGAGTTGTTTAGTGCTACACTTGGGGTATAATGACCCTAGTGTGAAGTATCAGCTGGAGGGAGTGGAAATGAAGGAAACAGAGGTGGACAATAATCTGGGGTGCTGGCCACACTTAGAATGGATCACCAAGAGTAGAGTGAGAAGCTAGATACAATAGCAAACAGAATACTGGGGTGTATGCATCAGGGATCAGACCAATGTAGACACAGCAGCAAACAGAATACTGGGGTGTATGCACTGGAGGTCAGACCAACACAGACACAACAGCAAACAGAATACCGGGGTGTATGCACTGGGGATCAGACCAATGCAGACATAGCAGCAAATAAAATACTGGGGTGTATGCATTGGAGGATAGACTCCAGAAGCAAATAGGTACATTCTACAGGGTCTTGACAAGACTACACTCAGGGTACTATGTGCTCTTATGAAGGCCCTACAAATAAGAAGACATCAAACTGTTGCAAGAGGTCCAGAGGAAACTCATTAGAAGTGTGTATGGAATGGATAGGAAAATGGGGTAGAGCGGGGAGTGCATCGGATAGAGGTCTGATGGCCAGAGACTGCAGAAGATAAAGCTGTTCTCACGGCAGAGTAGTAGAGATAGGAGGACACGTTATGTGTCCATAAGATCAAATTGCAGACATGTGAATGGATCATCCTCTGCAGGAAGGGTTAAGGATAGAGGAGGGGGCACATGCAGAAGGTTGTAAGGAGCAACTTCATCATCATCTTCAACCCCTTTTTTCCCATTTTCTTTCTTAGGTTGGGGTGTCAAATCAACTGTCACCCTCTCTCTCGCTTTATTGAAAGCCACTCTCCTACCTTCTCTGACAGTCATGACTTACTGCTGTAGATCTTCTCTCACACAATCCATCCACCTCTGTCTGTTCCAAATCTTCTTCACCAGTTTATCTTCTGCTTTTCTGCACGTGTGCCCAAACCACAGGTATCTGTTCTCTTTGATCATCCCTGCAGTTAAAGGTACTTGGGCTTGTGCTCTTATGCCCTCATTTCTCCACCTGTTCCACAGTGTGGATTCTACCACCCATCTCATGGACTTCATCTCTATCAACTCAAGCTTCTTCAATTGCTCTGCCTTTACTGCCCAGGTTTCTGCAACATACAGTAGTACTCATCACACCACCATTTTGTAAACCTTACTTTTCAGCTTCTTTGGCATTCTTCTGTCATATAGTACACCTGGCACTCTGTGCCAGTTGGCTGCAACCCCTTTGATTCTAGTTTTGACCTCTTCATTCAGACTTTCCCTTCTCTTCAAGCACCTCTCCCCGATACTTGAAGATGCTAACCTGTTCTACTGTTTTCCCTTCTATTTCAGTTCTCACCTTCTTCTGATTTCATTTGCTGCCATTACAACTATCTTATCTGTATTTAGTTTCATCCAATGTGCCTTCAGTGTTGTATTCCATTCTCCTCTCATTTGCTGAAATTCTTGTTGAGAGTCTGCCTGTAATTCCACATTTGTCTGCATAGAGCAATTTTGTTGATCTGTCTCCTCTGACCTGTTTGCTAATGTAGTCCATCACCAATAAGAACAGCAATGGGGTCAAAGGTAAAGCCTGATGCACACCCACTTGCACTGGGACTCCCTCTGTCATACTAAACACTGTTCGTACTTGAGTCACTGGGTCCTTGTATATAGCCTGCACTAATTCTATTAATGTTTCTGGGACTTTGGAGCAACACAGGACTGCCCAGATCATCTTTCTTGGGATCTTGTCATATGCTTTCTCCAAGTCTAGGAAGGCCCAGTTGGACTCTTTCCTCGTCTCTAGCTTCTTCTTGACAGTCTATCTCACTGCAAACATCGGGTCAGTTGTGCTGCATCCTGATCTGAATCTGAGCTGCTCATCTCCCATATTAAGTTTTACTACTCTGTGTATTTGTTTATCAGTCACTATCTCCAGAACTTTCATGCAGTGCGACAGGAGTTTGATACCTCTGTACTGCCCAGAGTTGTGGATGCCCTTTTGTTCTTGTACACTGGCATGAGTATGCTTATTCTCCAGTCATCTGGGATATGGCTTTCTTTCCATATTGTTATGAGTACCCTCTGGGTTCCCTCTCACCTAACTCTCCCAACATCTTCTTTTTAACACCTCTATCAAAATATCACTTAAAACATAGGTATACCTATATTAATAGAAAAAAAAAAGCAAATCATATTAACATTTTTTTCATTAACACACATTATACATTGCAAGCTTTCTTGTTTTATAACAACTATCTTTCAGTCTGACATTACACAGATCACTCAGTTTGTGCCTTCTTCTAAACCTCACTCCTCCTGTTAAACATTATTCTGCATGTATTTTTCCAACAAATTTTATCTATTTCTATGTAATCTGCTTCCTCCTTTTTTTAAAGATGCCTCTTTCAGTTCTTTTCTCTTTTACTATATTCAATACTTCAAATATAGTTGGTTTAGATTTTGATTTCCATTTACTAGTGTGTGCTTTTTTTGGCAACCAATAGAATTAAGCTTAATAAGGCTTTACTATATCTGTGGAGTTCACATCCCATGCCCCAGTTCAAAACAATAATTTCCTTACTTACAGCCATTTGCTCTCTCAATATTTCTGACAGATTTTCCTCTAGGGAATTTTTTAAAGCTACCAATTCATTATACTCCCACAAAACCCATTCATAGTTACCTCTTCCTTCGTCATCAATGCCCATGCAAACAGTTTCAAGCAAAAATCTTAATCCTTCTGGACTTTGTTGCATACTTGGGAGCCATGCATATGCCCTCCCACTGTTCACTTGTAAATTAATTTTCCAGTCTCTCTTCCCAATCTTTTCTAACCTCCTGTGATTGATTCTTATAGCTTTCGTGCAATATGTTATATGTCCTATTAACTACCCCCCTTTTAACAGCAGCTTCTGTTTTAAATTCCACTAAAAACTCTAGCAGAGCAGGGCTTTCACTTAATACTTCCCTATACCTTTCTCTTTGCCTATACTCTGAAATCAATCCCAGATAGGAAGGCAGTCTTTTACCTGTCTTATCCCACTCTGTTACATTTCCCTCTGTAGTTATTTGCTCCAAATACTTTGGTTTCTTTGCCAGTTTTCTCCAGTAAATTCCAACCTTCCTCTTGCCTATTTTTTGTACCTCTACTTGCAGTCATCCCTATTGGCAATATCTCCTTTCTCCATTTATGTGTTGGCTTAGCTCTTAGAACATTTTCTGCAACTTTATGAATATGATATTCTGTATTGTTTTTATTATTTTCCTCAGGGATCTGCATCCAAAATCCCACTCAATCCCTATTTCATGAATGGCCCCTCGCTATTTCATCATCATTCCTTTCCACTTTCAGCAATAGCTTTCTGCTTGTGTTATGCATATGAGCTTTAACGGTGTAGCTCTAAAATTCCCTTTCAAATCAGGTAATCCTAACCCACCTTGTCCTATTGGGAGGATCAATTTATCCCACTTAACTATTACCCTTTTTCTCTCTGTTTGATAAAAATGTGTCTGACCTTTATATAAAACTAAAGGGACTAAGAACATTTTCACTTCTTGTATCTTACTATCCATATCCATAAACAAGAGCTTCCAGTGTCTCAGTTTTTATCTTTTATTTAATATTTTCCCACATATCAATATCCTTTGCTGCCATAACAGAAACCTTATTATTCCATTCTCCTAGATACTTCATCTTTTTGTCTCCATAAATATGGGTATTGCTCAACCAATTTGTGTGTGGATACATAATTTACAGTTATAGCCTTTGTTTTATATATTTTTATTTTATATCCTGAAGAAAACGATAATGTCTCAAAATATTTCACAAGAGTGAGATATCCTTTTCCAGATTTATCAAGTACAAAATAATATTACCTGCAAATAAAGCCAAATTTTCTTGATTTCCATACCAATTATATCCTTGAATTTCTGAGTTCCTTATTTTGTTTGCTAGTGTGTCTCTTAATAAAAAGCAAATAAAGGGGAAATAGGATACTCTTGCCTGATTACCCTGTTCAAACATAACTTACCTGATAGAAACCCTCTCAATTTAATTGTTGGCTGTGATCCTTTATATATTCCGTTAATTAACCTTATTATTGTATCATGGAATGCAAGTGCTTCCATTGTCTTACTCATAAAATTCTAGCTTACTTAGCTGAATGCTTTCTCTGCATCCAGACCCACCCACAACAGTAGTATTTTTCTGCATTCTGCTTCCTCTGGATTTGCCTCCCCAACACAGAACCACACTGATCTATATCAATCAATTTGGCAACACAGAACCACACTGATCTATATCAATCAATTTGGCAACATCTTTGTCTTTCTTTTAGCTAGTATAGACATAATTACTTTTTAATCATGGTTTAAAATTGAAATGGGTCTAAATGAGGATGAATGTGACTGGTCTTTGGGTAATACAGCCACCACAGCTTTCTTCCAAGATGCTGGTGCTTTTACTCCTTTTAAAATACTATTAAACAAAAATTTCCAACTCTTTATCATTTTCTTCCCTCCTAATTTTCAAACTACCATAAGAATATCATCTGCTCCTTGAGACTTCCCTGCAGAATGATTGTAAATCATCATTTTTATCTTGTCTCATCCTATTTTAACTATTAGTAGTTGGGCTTCATCTTCCTTGAACCTTGGCATAATTAAGTCTTCCATGAATATTTCCATTTGTCCTCACTCTTGGTTTCTACATTTCTATGCTTTATATAATTTTTCATACATTTTCAAAAATGTCTGTAATACCCCCATAGGATCTCTGTTTTTTTTCTTGTCATAGGCTCTCTATGTTTGGCAACAACCCTTTCTACTTTCTGTTGCCGATGTTGCTGTGCTAAACGTTTTTGTGCTCTGGAGTTTTTATCAAACAATAATTGTAATCTTTCTACACTCATGCATATTATCCAACTACTCCCTTATTTTCAATATAGCTTACAGCATTTGTTCCTCTTCTTGCTCTGTGAGGTTCCCCTTATTCTGTAATACTTTAATCTTCATCATCCCCTCTAAATAATCCCTATTACTTCTTAACTGTATATCTTTCTCTTTTATTTCAACTCTGTTTTAAACTCCATTTTATCCCTCTCACTAGATATTCCTTCTGAAGAAACTTATATCATCCCTAATAACACTTGGATAATTTCCACTATTGATTCTTTAAATTCCTCTCTTTTTAACAGGTAGGTGGGAAAGTACTTGTGTCTCATTTTTACTTTATTACCCTGCAGTTTTATCTTAGTTTTATCAGTGCATAATTTGAAATATTTATTGGATGATGTGTTGAAGCTTTCAATTAAATACACATGTTCCTGTGAAAAATAATTTCTGTCCAGTATAGCCAAATTATTGTACCCTGGGGAACAGTATGTAAATTCTGTTTGAGTTCCTACTAGTGGGTTCACATCTTTGACACCAAATATTTTCTAAAATTTTCAGAAATATACCCTCTTTTGTAATATTTTCCCCTCTAGGTTCCCTGATAATTCCTCAATGTTGCAAATCAAATTTCAGTCCCTACCTGTAAGTACTATTCCCTGATGAATACTGATCAGTTCTCCCCAAAATTTCTTGCACTCCATAATAGCAGTTTTTTGTGGAATATAAATATATGCCACTGTAATCCTTCTTTTCCAAAAGCCCCTTACTACCACAAGTCTACCATTATTGTCTTTTGTTCCTCTTCTATCACTATTGGATCCCATCTAGCAGTCATATGTTCATAGGTTCATAGGTAGGTACTAGGCTATTGGACCTAGGGCCTATATAAGCCTAGCCAAAAAGGTACCCTGGCTTTCGCCACCCAAGAAAATTATTTTCCTGTGGCCCTGTCAAGCAGAGCCACAGAAGTGATCCCTGGGGTGAATTTCCTATCTCACATCCAATCATCAAGATTTTTCTTGAAGAGTGCTAATGAGGAGCTTTGTTTGGTATAGATAGGTAGTTTTTTCCAGAGTATAGTACGGGAAGTCTCTGGGACAGGAATCTATCCCTCCAGCATGTTCTGTTTATTATGGTGACAAGGTTTAGGTCCCTAGAGCATGTAGCTTGGAGGGATTGGGATTTCTTTAAGTGGAGCATGTCCAACAGCTCTGGGTTTGACATAGCTTTGTATGTTAGGCAGAGATCGCTTCTGAGTAGGCGATATGCGATAGAGTAAAGCTGAAGTTTTTTGAGACGGTGTGTGTAGGGCATCTGTTTGAGGCTGGTAATCCTCTTTGTGAGGTATTTCTGTGGCCTTTCCAGTTGTTGTAAATATCATGTGAGGTACATACCAAAAGGGGCGCTGTATTCTATAATGGGTCTAATGAGTGATGAGTAGAGGGGAACAATGACCTCTTTTTTCCTGGACGAGAAGCCTTTTGTGATGAGGTGTGCCATGTAGAAGGATTTCCTGACTACTGTGGTAACGTGATTATCAAAGGAAAGACTACTGTCCACCTGTGTCTCAAGGTCTCTTATCACACTTTTGGTGTTAAGTAGACTACAGCCTATGTGGTAGTGCATGGGTACAGAGTTTTTACCAAAAGGGATGACAATGCACTTTTTGGCATTGAGCTTGTGGCCATGGCTTTGACACCAGGCATCTGTCTCAGTGAGGCCCTTTTGTAGGATGTCCACATCGTTAGGAGTTTTGATTATGGCTCCTAGTTTGCAGTCATCTGCAAACTTTGTTAGCCAAAGACCTTCTGTGTTAGCCTGCACTTCAGAGACGTAGATACCAAACAGGAGAGGATCCAGTACTGAACCCTGTGGTACTCCACTTGTCACTTGTCTGAAGTCAGATTTGGAGTCTGCTACTTTCACAGTGTGGTTTTTGTCATTGAGCCAGTTGGAAACCCATGTTGTGACATAGGGATTTATACCTAGTTTAGTGAGTTTATCTATAATTCCAGAGTGGGGGATGATGTCAAAAGCCTTGGTGAGATCTAGATAGGTTGTGTGAACCACCCTATCCTCATCTACGGCTTTGGTAACCGCTTCAAAGAAGTCTATCAGGTTTAGGAGACATGATCTGCCTTTTACAAACCCGAACTGGGTGGGGTCCAGAATTTGGAGATTACCAATGTCATTGTTTGTAAGTTCCATGATGATATGTTCCATGGCCTTGCAGACCAGGCTCGTCAGGCTAATGGGGCAGTAGTTCCCGGGGTCTGTGGTGGCACCCCATTTGTGGAGTGGGATAACCATTGCTGTGCGCCATTCAGTGGGCACAAAGCCTGAGGTGAGGCTATGATTGAACATGGTACTAAGATAGGGTGCCAGTTCAAATCAGAACTATTACTTCCCTTTTCCTGTGTCCCTGATATGCTGCTGAATATCCATCCTGAAATCCTTTCTTTGTCAAATTCACATGCTTATGTCTTTTGAAATGCATCATCTGCAGCACTGTTATTTACAGTCTGTGTTTTTTAATATCATTCAGTACTCTTTCTTTTTTGTCTATACCTGTAAGGCTATTTATATTCCAAGATACTATGAATAGATTAGCCATTATGATAAAAAGGTACTGTTCTCACTTATACATGACAGTTTTTTGAATGTGTATTTTCAGCTTTTGTCTTACACGTACATACTAATGTTTAGCAGGCTGCTCTTTGTTTCTTCTCATCTCCATTTGAACCTATGCTACATTCCTCAAGACATTTTACTTTAATGAAAACCCTCAAATATGAAATAAATAAATAAATAAATAAATAAATAAAATTTCAAAACAATCCCATCCCCTGTTAACTTAGAACAAACAATCAAAACTATTTATATTTTCAAGATATGGAGTTTAACCCTCCAGATAGGAACAATTGCTCAAATCGACACCTGTAACCATAGACACAACCTAATCTAAAATTAAGGTTACCCGTGCTAAAGTGTAGTTATAGCCCATGTTTGCACTTACACCAATTGCTGTCTGCTCTTTTCTTATCTCTGTTCCCCTACCAGATGTGAAAATCACGTGTATACTTTCAGGAAAAAAATAACTTTTAGCCTTAAGAAAAAGTTCACTGGCTGGCTTTAAATAAAATGAAATTATGTATCATTCTATTAAATGTATTAACATTTAAGGCTGTTGGGGAGGCTACTATAGCTTATTCACTTCCCATGATTTCAAACTTTATTTCTCACTGAACTGCTTGTCATTGTGCCTTTAAGTTTTGCATTTCCCTCAGCAAAAAATTTCCCAGAACTCTCAAGATAAATTGCTTGCACCAACAAACAGGTATTTTCCATGTAAAA
Source organism: Protopterus annectens (assembly GCF_019279795.1). Classification (NCBI taxonomy): domain Eukaryota; kingdom Metazoa; phylum Chordata; order Ceratodontiformes; family Protopteridae; genus Protopterus; species Protopterus annectens. The sequence goes on along the minus strand of NC_056740.1, from coordinate 399,686,764 downwards.
GTAGTCAACCATGAGAAAAAAAAAAAAACATTGCTAACAACTTGCAAATGCATGAAGTAATCTTTGTAAATTTCACTCAGAGCAGAATGTACAGCATTCCCTTGGCTAATTGACTTCAGCTGCAGGCTTCTTGTCTCACACTTAGAACAATTGCTAATGGAAAAAAACAAGCGAATATCTTTGCAGATGCAAGAAGCTTAGCATTTTCATGGCTTTTTTCATTTTGTCTTATTTTTCAAACCTATCTGCTTGCAAAAAATGGTTTATGGCTTACGCCTATGACATTGATTTAGACATCCACCCTTGTAAAAACTAAAGAAATTATCATTTTAGTTCTACATATAATCAGTACACTTTTACACCCCCCTCTTCACCTAGCAGCCCAAGATCATAGCATTATATTAAATTAAGCTGGCTTCTATTCAGCCTTTCTTCTCTTGTTAAATTGTAAAGTCTATGTTTCTTACAACTAAAAAGGTACTTGTCTACTGCAGTATATTTAACATGTACAACAGTCACTGAAAAGACTTCCTCCACATGTAAAATACTCAAACTGCACATGGTATAAAACTGTTTTTCAATACAACATGCAGTTTATATCATGGCATGTTTTAAATAAACACTAATAAGAACAAAAATGTTTTACTTACAGTTACTTTATTCCCTTTAGTGCCCGTATGATAATTAATAACATAATGTGGGGTATATGTTTTATAGTCCACCCACAACTTTAACAAAGTTTATCAAAAATCCATTTTTTCTCATCGACTTTTATTTGCAAAGCCATATTTCACAAATGTGACTGATACTTTATAATCTCACATTTCTTCACTAATTTCAGTGTAACTAGTCTTCTTCCTGATCATCGTCATTGCCCAGCACTAGACTATGGTTAAAGTCGAAGGTGCTCCTCAATATTCTAGTCAATTCTTCTGCTTTTTTCTCTCTCAAGCATTTTCCTGTTGAACATTGAAAAACATTTCACTGGCAAATTTTCTCAATGAGCTTTATTGCCAGAAGAATGGGAAGCAGAGTTCTCTTCTGCTTGCTGTCTCACTGTTTGTTAAATAAACTTTTTTATTTCCTCCTTAGCCTGTTCTGCATCACAAATGTGTTTGATCCTCCGGGAAAATACTCTGAATACAGCTGGATACAAAAGCTTGAATCTCATGCCTGTCTCTCAACATTCCCTGATTATTTGGATACACTTGTCTTTACCTCTGCCTGGTTTACCCTCTGATGTCTCCATTTTTTTTATATTTTCCCTTCTGACACAGTTTTGTCAGGAGTATAATTGCATCTTTACTAATATAGGTCTTAGCTGCTTTTTCATGGGCAGGTTTAGCGCATACAATCAATGTGCCCTTTTCAATTAACATATCTTGCTGTGGAGTACCAGTCCAGTTGCTTATTTGTGCTTTCATAAAATGAATACAGTCTGTTCCTTCCAGTTTCTCTAGTACAGTAAAAATGTCAGGTTTTCTCTGTGTGCTCTGTCTTCTAACTTTACTGGGTTTTGAAACAGCTCTTCTTGAGAAGTCTCATAATCTGCCAATTCTTTTTGTCATTTCGACCTCTGATCATTGCAGTTTTATTAGTTCATCTGAATAGCTAGTTAAAGCTTCTTTTATTTTTACCAGCCTTTTGTTATTTGAGTTTATATATTCCTTCAATGTTTCATTTACTTTAGTTGCCTCTGTGTACATTTGTTTTCTTTTTTTTCCTCAAAATTAGTGGAAGCCATCTCTTGAACCAAAGCTGAAACATGAACTGCTTTTTGGCAAGCAGCTGCAGGATTCTTCCCAGGCAGTGGTTTCTTTTCACCTTTTCCGGTTTATTGTCTTTCAGGTTCTCCAAATTTCTTCTTTGATGGCATCCAGCCAGTGTACTTACTAGCCAGTAACTGAAGTTTACTTAAAAACAGTTTGAACGGCACTTCTTTTTCTCAGTTTCTGTTGTTACACTGGGAAATCTGAAATTAAGCTGTTGATCAGTGTGCAGCCATCTTGAAAGTCCCCAACTCCTCCAACATCTTGATCATATCTACCATGCCCTCATCTGAACCTGCTGCTTTCCCTAACTTCATTTTCCTTAGTGCTCTTCTTACTTATTCCAGGGTGGGCTCATCTTCCTCTTTCATTGTAGGCTGTGTCTGGACCAATACAGTTCCTATGTTTTTTTTTTCATTCAGAAGCTGCTGGAAGTACTCCTTCCATCTGCCTTTGTTATCATGTGGACTGGTGAGCAGGTTGTTGCTGGCATCCCTTTTGAAGCATGTCTGGTGACTATCTTCTTTGTCTTTCTGACTTTTCCTTGCAGACCAGTCGAGTTTCTTGTGCCATCTGCTGAGTTGCTTTCCAGAATCTGGTAGAGTGCTTCTGATGCCTTATTCTTCACTATTACAACTACATTTTTATCCTCTTTGATAGCCACACAGTAGTTCTTCTTAGCCTGGTCTATATTTTCTATTTCCCACTTTTTTCCTGTATTCTGTCTTTCTTTCAATTACTTCCAGGACTTCTACATTCCATCACCAGCTTTCCTAACGTACATTATTGCCATACCTGGCTTGATCATATATCAGTCTTATAACCCTCACAAATGTTGTTTGCAGGTGCTGCCATTCTTAACTCTACCTGTTTCCTCTTCTTCCTGATGTGCTGGAACCCTGAGTATTTTCTTGAATGATTGTTCTTAACTCTACCTATTTCCTCTTCTTCCTGATGTGCTGGAACCCTGAGTATTTTCTTGAATGATTGTTCTTAACTCTACCTGTTTCCTCTTCTTCCTGATGTGCTGGAACCCTGAGTATTTTCTTGAATGATTGTTCTTAACTCTACCTGTTTCCTTTTCTTCCTGATGTGCTGGAACCCTGAGTATTTTCTTGAATGATTGTTCTTAACTCTACCTATTTCCTCTTCTTCCTGATGTGCTGGAACCCTGAGTATTTTCTTGAATGATTGTTCTTAACTCTACCTATTTCCTCTTCTTCCTGATGTGCTGGAACCCTGAGTATTTTCTTGAATGATTGTTCTTTCTCTCTGTTCAGCTTCCAGGTTTTCAGCCTAGTCACTGTTGATCTTTGAGCCTTCTCTGGCCACTGCTTGCAGTTGATTGTGGCAACCAGTGGTTTATTCTATGGGCCAACTGTTTCACTCTGGATGACTTTGCAATTGCTGATTTTTACCCCAGTGCCCTTTTCTAACTAGGATGAAGTCTAGCCAAGTTGCATGTTGGACAGTCTTGTATGTAATATGAAGTCTAGCCAAGTTGCACATTGGCCAGTCTTGTATGTAATATTTTAACTATCTCTCTTGCTGAACAATGTGCTGGTCAACATCATTGGCCAGACAAAAGTCTAGAATGCACTGTCCTTTCTTATTCCTATTGTCCCACCCATGTGGGTCTAGGCAGTCCTTACGTCACATTCTGTTTGTCCTGATATTGCATTTAGGTCCAGATATGTGCTTTCAGGTCCCCCACTAGCAACACCAACTCATGTTGTCCTGCTTTGTATGATAGGCCCTGCATCTGCTGCTTGCATATAGTCTTTTCCTCACTATCCTGACCCTGCTATGGGGCAAAAACCGAGATTGTGAATACTACCCAATCCTTACACTAGATTCTAATTGCCATGAGATTGTCACTAATTCTTATGGTATTTCTTACTGTTTCCTAAAGCCGCTCCTTCAGCATAATTCCCAAACCATTTCTAGTCTGTCTTCCCATAGGTCTTAGACTCTGGATCTCAAGCCAAGTGGCTTTGCTGCACTTCCCGTCTGTCTTGTCTCTTGGATACAGAGGCTGTCCCTCCTCTTCCTTATCATCATGTCATTGGCTTCCAAGCTACATCATAAGAGTGAACCTGCAATGAGTGTAGCAATCTGTATTTCACATTTGGCAAGTTGACTGGTTTTACATCCAGCTTTCAGTCAACAGAGCTATACCAAATAACCCAAGCTGTGCAACTGGACACTGGTTGGCCAGCAGCTTATTGACTCAGGGATGCTTGGCAGTATAGCAGGTACACACTGGCCAGTAAGGGCACATAGACGTACAGTTAGCATGAAACCCTGATATAGGTCAGAGTAGGCTGGATCCTCAACCCACTTATCACTGACAAATACCCATGCCCTTTTCTGGTGACATTAACAACTCCTTGGTAAGCTAAATAGGCTTATTTTTGCCTTGCCAACAAGCACAGATAATATAAATCAAAGTGGAGTTTTGGAAGACATTTGTAGATAAAAGGAAGATTATTAAAGCATTTCTAAATGGATCTATTCTTGGAGATGAATTTAAACAGCTTCTCCATTTTATGGAGAGATACATATAGGATGCCTACTGCAGCTCCAAGGCCCATATGAATTTGTGGGTATCACGATTTTTGATTTTTTTTCCAGAGAGAGAAATGCAATGTATTTTGTATATAAATAGGAAAATGTTGTGATTGCCTCAGAATGGTCATTTCTGAACTTGGAGTTTCAAAAAAGAGAAGGAAGCTAACTCGCTTAATTCTTCTCTCTGATTCTACTACCTAACCAAGTGAAAAAGTGATACATTTATGAACCAGGTATAATGATTACCTTAAAGAAAAACATTCACTAGTGTAACAGCCATATATGCATTGGGTACAGGAATCCCAAAACATTCAGTGCACTCACAATAAATATTTGCAAAGAATTTGTATGAACAGAGTTAGGTAACTGTGAAACTGAACTATGAATTAGAACATCAAATACATTTATCACATAGTACATCAAACAGTTAAGAAATCATCTATGTGTAATGTCCATGTGTAATGTCCATGTATAATGACAATGAGGAAAGGTAAGCAACGGTGTGGCAGATATAATACACAAGAAGGTGTGATGATAGAAGGTGTAGAACAGAGGAGAATAGCCGAGGGCAATGAAATGGAATTCAAACTAATGACCGGGGAATGGCAGTGGGTTGATAAGACAGCCCACATAACAGTGCTGCCGCTGTTATGTGGATTGTTATGTGGACACAACAGTGCTGCCACTCTCATCTCAAAATGCCACAACTATCTTTATGTGAGCCCTGGTGCCTGCAATAACCTTCAGAAAAGCAGAACAGGATACGCCCAGCCCTTTTACTTGTACGTATTCTATATATGGAATAGCACAACACTTTTACATAGGATGGCATTATACAGCATATGAAATGTTATGATTATTTCACACCTCTTCTTTTTGTAAGTCAAAATCACATTTTAATATTTATGTTAAACCAGAGTGGAATTTGCAAACGATATGACTTCTTGAGGCCATTTGAATTAACAATTGCTGGTTCAAAAAGAGTGTGGCATTTTTATTCATAAATTTGAGGAATATTTGGCCATAGTCCTTGAATATATTGCTTTTATGTAGCATAAACCAAAGAGAAAAACACTGTTCTGTTTCTAGTGATTAACTGATTAATTCCAGATAATTATGTTAATGCTTGATCTAGCATAGCCAGTCCATATGATTCACCGCCTTGCAGCTTAAAGCTTCCTGTACAGTTTATAATTGATTTATTTATTGTTTTTTCTTTTCTTGCATGCACAAGCCCTAGGCAAGCATCTGCATAAAGAGCAACTGTATGTACTATAATAGTTAGTCTAAACATTTTTAAATGCTAATAGCCTTCTTTACATATGATTATATTCAAACAAATGTTTTTTAAATGCAAATAGCCTTTTTTACCGAACAGCCAATTAAAGAAAATATGTTTAATTGCTAGTCTGTGGGTCACTCAGATTTCCTGAAATGTCAAAATATGGCAGCAGAGCTTTAAATGTCTTCTGATTTTTGTTTTTATGAGTCAATGCAATGAGACTCAGAATGAAAGGAGACTGTGCCTCAGTGTGCATTTTACTGTTAGGCATATTTCAGTTTCATTTACTGTGTTAGTGAAGAATATGCCCATTTACATACAGCTGGTAGTAATTTATTCTGGAAGAAGCAATCAGAATTATGATATACTGCAATAAGAAAATGTTACCTTATGAATAATAGTTACATGAAACATGTTTTATCCCTTTGCCAAGTATCATACAGACTCTTTAGGGGTGATATGTGCCCAGGGCTGGTGTTACTATTTTGGGGGACCCCAGCAGATGTCAAGTTGGGGGCCCCCTGAGTACTTCAAGTATATGTATCACCTTGTCACTGCCACCCTTCCTAAGCAACATTTTAGTTCATAATGCAAAGTTTTAGGAGTAGTGCACACAGACTGACCTGTAGCTACAGTACTCTTACATTACAAAAGGCCTGTGTACTGCACTATGTTGGACCATCTCACAAAAGGATATTTACGGTTACTGGCATATAGTTGCAACAATGATGCATTGCTGCAACTTTATGTACAGGCCTGGACTTAGATGAAATGGCATCCTAGACCTACTGTTTCAGCACCCCCCCCCCCAACACACACACATCCTCCAGTCTTCCCCTGTTTTTCCTCCATCTTGGGCTTCCCATACTACGCACACTACTTTTTTCTTCCTTTTCTCTCATTTTGCCTTACTCTTCAGCTTTTTCAAAAAGCCATAACTCCCTATATGCTCTGAAGTGTGTTTTAAAGATTTATTTCTTTTTACACAATCTTTTCAACCAATGATGACTTAAACAAAAATTATGATTAGGAAAGAACTTGTGTTGCTGTACAGCTTTAGTTTTCCTTGCATCCGGGTGGCACGATGCCAGAGTAATCCTATTGGCTAGGCTTGTAAAGGCTCCAGGGCCGTTAGCTCAATACAGACCTATGAACCTATGAATCCTTTCAACACATCTTTCCTGACCAAGACAGCACAGTAATAACCATTCAGGAAATAACTAAAATAAGCCAGGGCCCAAGAAGCCATGGGGATATAGATGTTCTGGGTTGTATTTTAGAGCATTTTCCCACCCTTTTAATCCAGTGGTGACCTAAATAATAAAAAAAGCATGAGTAAACCCTACACAAGCCACAGTAACCTTCTTTGTACACTTCTGAGATATGTGAGAAAAGTAAAAGAAAATAATGACAGCTCTGTCCTCAGCCCAAACACACGCTATAATGACCTCATATGCACAACTTTAAGTTTGACTGTGATGAAAATTAAAGTAGTAATAACAACACAACCCCCCCCACACACACACACACACACACACACACTCACACAACCTACAGCAGCTTCCTGTACACACATATCCAAGCAGGACTGGTGGTCATATCTAGCCTGTTCAGGTTAAAAAGTCGTAATCGGAAAATTAATGCATTTTTTTCTCCTCATTTTTCCCCAACCAGCAACAGCTTTTGTGGGGCCCCTACAAAGTCAAGGATGGTTAAGTGAGCCTCCTATATCCATTTATATAATCTGGGGAGTGGGGGTTCCCAGATTCTTAGAAGATCTAAGTGTCTAAATGTTCTAGGACATATTTTATGCCTCACTTTTGAAATATAATTACTTGTTAGCTACATTTTTTACTGATACCCAGAAGAAAAATGTGTGTCCTGGCATTACTGGGTGTGTGCACAAAGAAAAAAATCACCAATACTTTATATGCACACACACACACACACACACACACACACACACACACGCACACACACACACACACACACGCACACACACACACGCACACACACACACACACACACACACACACACACACACACACACACACACACACACACACACACACACACGTATAAGCAGTAGCAATACTAGTTTTGTACCACTGGTACTGGTACACCAGATCAGTGACTGCTATTTAGCAGTTAACAAACAGTGGCATGTGTAAGTTACTTTTATTTACCCCAATGAGGATTAATGCAAACCTGTTACTGTCCCTGATTTCAAGACCTTCCCTGATTTTGCTCATAATTTTGCTCTGTCCTTCATAAAAAGTTTGATTTGTTTGTGAATCATTCAGGACTATGGACAGATTGTGTTGTACTGAAAGAGCTCAGTTAGTACAGCTTTAGAACAGCTGAAGACATTTATATTTATAGATGTTTGATAGATTTCTCTGCTAAAGAAGACCTTCAGATTGTGCTTGCATGTGAAATTCCACATCTTCATAAATGTCAAAATTTCTTAAAAGTTTTCCAACTCTAAAAACTTAGCAAGCATTTATCATTTTAAAACACGTGCTGTGTTATTTTTATTCACCTGTTTTTCCCTATATGGAAATTAAGTACTTTACTATAGAGATGTGACATGGGCTACTTCTAGACTGGCCTCTCCTTTTTTAATTTCTCCAAATCTTTTGGGTTTCTAATACCATGATGGGAATGGACCCCATTCCTAAGTCAAACTATGATTAAAGTTCATGAAATTAGTATTGTTTCAATATTTGATGTCAGCCAGAAGTACTCTTCACAGCACCAGCAATGTGCCCAGTAATGACTCCTTCTGCAATTCATACGGAGTTACATGTATCGGTAACATGTCTAAATACAATTGTAGATTCTTTTTTTATAAGACCTATTGCTCCTACTACTATTGGAACTGTCTGGGTATCTTTCTTCCACATGGCTCTCATTTCTGCATGCAAATCCTGATATTTTATGACCTTGTGACACTCTAGTCACTGGGTGTAGCGATTTCAATGATCAGTGCTACTTTTGTCTTATTTTCATAGACCACTGCATCTGTTTTTTTCACATCTATCCTTTGAACTGTTGGTAATGGATGATCCCATGTGATATAAACTTCATCATTTTATATGATGTTTTGTGGCTCATGTTTCCAGTGCTTTTCAGCTACTTCAGTATTGTAATGTTTGCATGATCCCCAGTGCAACACTCTTAACCACATTATTATGTCTTTCAGTTTACAGTCCTGTCATTAGTATGTCACAAGCAGCAACAACATGTGCAACTGTTTCAAATTCTGTTTTATAAAACCTACATTTGCCTTTTTCTCCCACATGTTCAATGGACTTTGTAAACCAACGTGTACATAGTCCACTATCTTGGGCCGCCAATATTTGTGTAAAATCCTGATCAACATGAGGTTATTCCAGAAGTTTTCTAAACTTGCAGCTATATTTATGCATTTTCCACATTTCTTGACTTCTCATCTGATCCTTCACCTTATATTTTTTTCTTTTGCTTTTTGGCACATTCAATTGCTGCCTAATTTTTATTTGCTTCTGGTTTGATTTCTGTTCCCGCTTGACACCTATATGATTTGCTAGACTAAGAAGGGAAGTCATCTTAGATTTATTCTCCTCAAGTTTCAAAACTTTCACTATGTTTGGGTCTTGTAAGGTTCACAGATATGTATGCAATCCCATGATTGCAGATCTGTACATGTAATCAGTTTCAAGGAGGCCCATGCCTCCTTCAGAAATGGGAATATATTGATATGCACTGATTTTTATAAATCATTTGACGAGCATGAAGCATGCTTCTTGTTTTCCTGTCTAATCTATCCAACACCTTTTGGGGCTAGTCAATCACTCCAAAACTGTAAGTTAGGACAGGAAGAGTGTATTGGTTTTATAGCTTGAACTTTGTTCCTAGATGTCAAAGCTGTTTTCATGATTAATTTAAGTCTTCTAAAATATTCCTTACTAAGTTTTATTTGCATTTGTTCATGTTTTATTGTTGATCCTTCATCAATCCCCAAATATTTATACACTCCCTCTTGCTCAAGTTCTTTTTCACATTCTTGTCCCAAACTGATGTTTTCTTGGGGCTGCAGCTTTCCTGCTTTAAAGATTGCATTTGCACATTTATCAAGACCAAATTACATTCTTATATCATATGAAAAATGTTTAACTACTTGCAGTTTTGCTTTCAGTTCCTCATCTGATGAGCTATACAATTTTAAATCATCGACAAAGAAAAGATAAGAAGTCTTTACACTTTGTTGCTTTCTGGGAGTAAAATTATACCCATGACCTAATCTGTTAAGCATACAGCTTAATGGGCTAAGGGCAAGGCAAAAGAGCAGCAGTGACAGAGAGTCACCCTGGAATATCCCCTCTGGATTTTTATCCTGGAATAATAATTTGTCCTTTATCATGGCTTAACTACAAAGTGGTTTGCCACTGTTTCATGGCTGCTGTGATGTAATTTATCAGTGTAGGGCATATCTTATACTTTTTTAAGCATTCTTTTATCCATGAATGTGGGATACTGTCAAATGCTTTTTTGTAGTCTAGATGTAGTCTAGATGTGATGTGGGCTATTACTATATTGGCTCTGTGACATCCCTCCTCTGGGCCAGTAATCAAGGAGTCTGAATCCTCATAACTGACATCAGTGAGGGAAGTTCAGTTGGAACAAAGATAGATATATACAGTATTTTGGGTTGCAGCTCTCTGCATCAAGCACCATTTCCCTTAGAAGCACACAGGGAACACACTCAATCCAGGAGCTGGGTGCCTCCTCTCTCTCTCCAGGTCCCCAGTAAGACTCTCCACTGGTACAGCTGTAGAGTTGAGTCCTCAGCAAAGTATCCAAGCCAGGTTCTTCACCACTCTCTCTGTAAAACCAGTGCTCTGTGTCCCTGATCCAAGCAGCTGACTCATACTCTCTTTGAGATCTGATTTGCACACACACACACGGGAAACACTGGCACAGATTTACTCGCTCTGCTACCCTTTGCCCAGACTATAAGGTAGTTACTACCACCAGACACTCCAACGCCAGCTACACTAAGGCTCTTACAAGGGTACCCAATTATACTGAGTGAAATTAATACTAATATAAACGGTAATGTTTTCCCAATGCAGTAAGGTTTTCAGGAGAGGTCACACTGTCACCAAATAAATATAAGTACTCTTAAAGGCTAAAATATTCTCTAAAGGACCAGCCACAATGAAAAGTTGAAATATATTTAATAATAAATAATAAAAGACCATGAAAATACTAAATATCTATTTACAACAAACACCAGAGTTTCAATCACAGGAAATATTAAAATAACACAAATGAATAGATTCACACAGATACAGGAAAACAGTACTTAATTAATCTCACTATATTTTCTTGACTGATCTAAAGACTTACTATTCCCTGGTTACTTACAAAGCAAGGCAGGATGAAGTGGGTGAATGATCCTTCTATTTCAGGTTTCAAAAACAGGCAGCTCTGAGACTTCTGTTTCATTTACTGTTAAAGCATCATTTCAGTGCTAAATTACAGAATAACATCACATACATCTGGTGATCTGACCTGATTCTCATACTACCCACTTTACTAGAAACTGAACCAAAATGTCACACATATCTGCTATCATACACACAGATAGAGCTTTGCTAAGATGTGTTATAGCATATGGAAGCCATAACACCATTTCAACATGCCCACCCTTCCAGGGTAGCAATTAGTTCACTGCTAAGGACAATACATCAGGATTCCTAATCCTTGTTTTTACAGACATTTCACCTCTGGCTGCAATCAGAACTGTAAGATACAATATTTATCGCCTACCAGGTAATTTAATTTCAGACTATTTTTCAAAGTTAGCTGGACTGAGATTAACCTCTTCTCTTCTAGTATCATCTGTTACAATATTTCTTTCAACAGTTATACTATAGTCTGACATACAGTTGTATTTCTTTTTATCTGTCCAGTAGGACCCCACTGTTGGTACATTGTTTAACACAAGCAGCTTTACAAATACATTTTCAACACATGCACCTGTACAAGTCAGTTTTTTATACAAATAACATATAATTCTTAACAAAACTCAAGCTAGCTATGCTGGCATATGTTACGCATCCACTGCCCTACTTCTCATGGTATAACTGGAATGCCTCACATTGTCACAGGCCCATTATTGATTTACATATAATTTACCTATATCACTGTTATGATTGCCATTACACTTTCCAACAGACAGTGTGCTGAAACACTTTTACCTTTTCTGAGGAAATCTGTATATCTCTACGGATGCATTGACAAAGGGAGGTTTGCAAATATCTTTGCAGAGATATGTCTGCAAATAAAAAATAAACACTTTAATTGCACATTGACTATACCATGTGTCACTCATCCTATCAGGATAAACCAGATGAACAGTTGTGGGTTTGATTCAAGCAGCTTTATTATATACAAGCACATTATAACTGAGGCTTAGTAATGTAAACTTAAATAAACTTATAAACAGACTGACTATTGCACTCATGCATGTCAACATTCTGGCTGTTATTTCAAAATGGCACTGTTGCCTGCCTGTGCTCACTATTTATATCCATGTGCCTACACTTGGAAATGCTTCTTAACGTTACAACACACACTTTTTTCTACATCCTCCCTCTTTGAGAACTAGGTCATACACTAAAATGACAGCATTCATTTACATGCAGTTAAACAGAACTAATTTTTTGGCATGAGATCATATAAAACTATACACATATAAAACAATCATGTCCAGGTTGCTGTGTATTTTACATTAGGTCTAGAAATACGACCTGATTGTGTAACATAAAAATCAGAATTTGATTTACCAACGGGGACTGTCTTTGAGGAATGTTCAACTTTAGGGACATCTGGGACATCATCAGAAACAGGAATAGGTACCAAGACATGTTCCTCAATATGAACATTGTCTGGGCTGCTCTGAGATCTAGAGTCTGTATCACAGGTATGATGCTGTGATATCGATTCAGACACCAGAAGAAGATGCCTGCAGTTTCTCCTGTACTCTATACCCTCAGATTCTACTAAATAGGATCTCAGCTCAGCACATATACCTCTCACTTGACCAATTTGATCAAAGTCTTTTGCTGTTTGCATCCTCACTGTCTCTCCTTCTTTCAAAGGCAGAAGAAATCTGCTCACGCTATCATAGCTGGACTTCTGAAAACAATGCTTCTTAAATAGTTGGGCTTTGATTGCTCTGTTGTTTTTAGAATTAGGCACCAACAAAGTAGAACTAATAGGCAAGATTGTTCTGGTTTGCCTAGATAGAAGTCTCTGAGCAGGAGAGCCAAGTAGGCTATCATGGGGTATATTTCTGAGATTCAGCAAATTCAAGAAGATATCAGTATTGTCACACTTTGATCTCTCTAGTAATTGCTTTGCACTCTGTACTGCACGTTCAGCCAGGCCGCTTGACTGTGGGTATTCTGGACTGCTAGTAATATTGATAAAGTCCCACTCTTTTGCAAATTTCTGAAATAATTGACTGGTAAACTGGGTATCATTGTCAGAAATTACTTTGTGTGTACTATCATGGACTGAGAAATGGCATTTCAGCTAAATAATAATAGTACTGGACACTAGGTTAGGTAGCAAATCAATCTCAAACCATTTTGAATAAGCATCTACCAACACTAAGTAATGCTGACTGTTCCACTCAAATATGTCAATGGCTACTGTTGACCAAGGTAGTTCAGGAATCTGGCTTAGCTGAAGTGGCTCTTTTTGCAAATGCGGTTTAGTACTATTGTATACTGAACAAGATGAAAGCACTTTATCAATGTCTTTTGACAGAGAAGGGCAAAATACTAGTCCTCTCACCCTTCTTTTGGTAGCTTTGGGACCTGGGTGGCCACGATGCAAAATATGAATGTATTCATGTTGTAAGGAAGTAGGAACAATAACTTTAAGGACCTTTGAAAATGATACCATCTTCCATCAGCATTTCATCTCTGTAAGGAAAATAAGGTTGTACTTCTGGTGGTACACAAGATTGCTTTGATGGCCATCCAACATTGATGAAGTGGTTGAGCTTCTGCAAAATTGGATCAGTCTTTGCATGATCTCTCAGCTCATCAAGTCTCGTAGTAGAAAACTTATGCACACTTCCATAATATCAAAGTCAACATTGTCTGCATGAAGCTGTTCGGTAGCATTTCTGGGTGATGTGGATAAGGTATCAGCCAGATAAAGAAGTCTGTCTTTTGTATAGACCATTTTGAAGTTGTATTTTTGTATTCTGAAGATCATTCTTTGTAGTGTTGCTGGAGCTGTATGCATAGGCTTCTTTAAAACAGTGACTACAGGTTGATGATCAGTCTCAATCTGGATTGCTCGGCCATAGATATAATCATGGAACTTCAAACATGCGAACACAATTGCCAAACGTTCCTTCTCAATTTGAGCATACTGCATCTCAGTTTGGGTAAGAGTTCTAGATGTATAGGCAGCTGGTCTACCCTCTTGAAGAATAACTGCACCAAGATTAAACTTTGAAGCATCACAGGAAAGAATTACTGATTTGTGGACATCATAGTCTCTCAATATAGGTGGATTAGCAATTTGCTGTTTGAGGTTATCAAATGCTCTCCCTTTTTAATTTCTCCAAGTCTTTTGGGTTTCTAATACCATGATGGGAATGGACCCCATTCCTAAGTCAAAGTATGATTAAAGTTTATGAAATTAGTATTGTTTCACTCTTTGATGTTAGCCAGAAGTGCTCTTCGCAGCACCCGCAATATGCCCAGTAATGACTCCTTCTACAATTCATATGGTGTTACATGAATTGGTAACATGTCTAAATACGATTGTACATTCTTTTTTTATAAGATCAGTTGTTCCTACTACTATTGGAACTGTCTGGGTATCTTTCTTCAACTTGGCTCTCATTTCTGCCTGCAGATCTAGGTATTTTATGACTTTTTGTCTCTCTGTACGCAAGACACTGTAGTCACTAGGTGTGGCGATTTCAATGATCAATGCTACTTTTGTCTTCTTTTCTTGGACCACTATATCCGGTTTTCTAGCATCTGTCTTTTGGACTGTTGGCATTGGGTGATCCCATGTGATGTAAACTTCATCATTTTATATGATTCTCTGTGGCCCATGTTTCCAGTGTTTTTCAGCCACTTCGATACCATAATGTTTGCACAATCTCCAGTGTAACAATCTCGCCACATTATTATGCCTTTCAGTATACAGTCCCTCTGCCATTAGAGAGTAGCAACCAGCAATAAGGTGTGTGACTGTTTCCGATTCGGTTCCACAAAACCAATATATGTCTGTTTCTCCCACATGTTCAATGGACTTAGTAAACCATCATGTAAGTAGACCACTATCTTGGGCTGCCAATATTAACCTTTCATTTCTTGATGTAAATTCACCTCTCCTTAACCATTCCTGCATTTGTTCTTGATCAACATGAGGCTCTTCCAGAAGTTTTCTATATTTGTAACTATATTTTATGTTTTTTCCACATTTCTTGCCTTCTCATCTGGTACTCTGGTGCTATTCCAGCCAGGACCAGGCAATATATTTGTGTGTCAGCTCTCTTAAAGGTGCTGATAACTCACTAAAGTCAGGGACAAATTTGCACAAATAATTAACCATACCAAGGAAACATTGTAGGGCTTGGACTCTATCTCGAGCTGGCATCTCAAGAATGGCTGCTTGTTTAGAAGAGCCTGGTCATAAGCCTGTGCTGGTAAATAAATGACCTACATAAGTAACTTCTGGTAGCCTGAATTTACATTTCAGAGGCTTGAGCTTTAAGTTCACTTCATGTGCTGTGTCCAGAACCTTCTTGAGGTTTTTGTCATGCTCTGCTTCTCAGTTATCTCCAACCAGTAAATCATCCACTATTATACAGATAACCCAAAATAATTTACTCCATTACATGCAGAAAGATCTCACTGGCAGAATTTTTTCCAAAAGGCATTCTGAGAAATCTGTATCTACCAAATGGAGCATTGAATGTAGCCAGTAAGGAAGATTTGCGATCAAGCATCACTTGCCAAAATGAACTCTTTGCATCCAAGACAGAAAAAACTGTGGCATTTGACATGAGGGTGGCAACCTCCTCAACTGTACACATAGGATGATGAGATCTTTTAATGCCTTGTTAAAATCTCTTGGGACAATGCATATTCTGATTTCATCTGAGCTTTACTTATGAGCAACTACCATGGAAGATACCCACTCAGTTAGTTCTGTGACTGGAGAAATCACACCTTTATTTATTTATTTAAAATTTGTTTACCAGGAAAGTTCGACTTGGAATGAAGCTAATTTTCCATGGAGACCCGGGGAGAAACAGACAAGACACATGTCTTTGTAACATGGGAGGAAACTGGAGCACCCAGAGGAAACTCACACAGACTCAGGGAGGACATGCAGACTCTGCACAAAAGGCACCCCAGCTGAGAATCGAATTGGAGAATCTCTTTATGTGAGGTGACAATGCAACCACTGCACCATCTTGTTTAACTGGACTTTGACTTTGTCCTGCATAGCTATCAGAACTTTTTTTGCTGGTCTGACCACTGGACTGACCTCTGGGTCTACTTTCATGGAGTACGCAACTGGAATTTTGCCTAGCTTGTCATCAAAAACATCAGCATACTCTGAGAAAATAGCATCAGTAAAGCTGGAACTAGGACATGTGCTTACATGATGGATTTCTTTGGTGAAAGAAAGTAGTTTCATTCTTTAACTGTCTCTGAGACCTATTAATGACTGCACAGGTCTTCTAACTAGATAGAATTGCAAGGTGTAACTGTTTCCAACCGAATAGCATGAAAGTACTACTGTGCCTATGGTTTGAATATGTTCACCTCCATAAGCAAAAAGCTTCACACAATTAGTCAAATTAAGTTGTTCACCAGCTCTCACTCTAGCAAATGTTTCTGCTGACATAACATTAAATCAGTGTCTACTTTGAGCTCCGTGGGTTTACCATTGATCAGGACAGTACAAAACACTTCGTTCTTTGCCAACAAATCTACTGCATTGACCTTTTCACTGACCACTGGTACACCATATACATAAAAAGTAGGGTTGCAGCTTTCTACATGGTCAACTTGCTTTTTTGAGTGACCTTTCTTAATAACTGAATGAGGCTTGCTTGATTTACAAAACTTTTGAAAGTGGTTCCATTTTTTACACTTGTGGCATTGCTGACCAAATGGTAAACACGTCTCTTTTTTAAACTCATGATTGGCACCACAATTGCAACAGTTAATAATAAGACTTGACTTGGGTTTTGCTGCCTCACCCTTACATTGTACTGAGCATGTCCGTTTTGCTGAGCTAGTCTTAGGACTTGCTAGAAAGTTACGGTTCCTCCCTGGAAAACCTGCAGGGGTTGCAGCTGCCATGTGCTTAGGCCTGTTTCTGCTAGCCATGTGCTGAATACTGTCTACCCTTGCTCTAGAGGCTGCTGAAACCATGCTCTTATCACTTGCAAGAATACTCGTGTGCCTTTCTGTGAGCTCATGGATCTGACAAATCTCTATAGTTTTGCTCAACATTAAATCACAGTCACGAAACAAATTCTTTCTCACTGCAGCATTATTGACACCACACACAAGCCTGTCCTTTATCAACCCGTCTTTCAAATCACCAAATCTGCACATTTGACCTTTATTTCTCAAGGCAGTGATATAAGCTTCAAATGTTTCTCCTGACTTTTGGTCTCTTGTATAAAATAGGTGCCTCTCTAATGTAACATTTGTCTGGGGTTACACATTTCTCTAAATTTATGTTTCAAGCACTCAGGGTCCTCTCTTGATTTAGCCAGTGCAACAATATGGCAGTTTTCACTCCTCTTCTGCATATACTGCTGGTGCATACACAAATGAACACGCTCTTTCAATGGCTTCTAACCCCGCTAAGTTAAGCAAAATGAATGCCCTTGTACGTGCATCTTTGTCAGAAAAAGCTGCTTGTATGAAAATATCGTATTCCTGCTCAAATACTCTCCAATTTTCTGCAATATTATGATCAAGTACAAGTGGACTGGGTCTGCAAAATGCCCCTGCCATATCAACACATAGTACTGAAGGTGCTTAAAATTATGTATGAACATATACACACATATATATGCCAGAAAATGTATGGCAGAACTTGTAACTATGCCCAGTAGCACAACTGACTCTTTGAAACAATTGCACTTTGCTAAATACGTCTCTAGCACAAGAACACTTTAAAATCACTATACATTGTGAAATGACCCGTTATCAGTGTAAGAAATACTTTGAAATGACTGTACGTTGTGAATAAATTGTACGCAGCACAAGAAGCTCAGAGTAAGAAACACTTTGAAATGAATGCACTTTGCAATGAACTGTATACAGCACAAGAAACTTTTCAAAATGGCGGTACTTTGTGAAATAACTCTGTACAGTGTAAGAAACACTTTGAAATGGTGGCACTCTGCGAATAAATGTATGCAGCACAAGGAACTTTTTCAAAATGGCGGTACTTTGACTGCACTTTGCAAAATAACTGTACTTTGCACACAATAAACTCTTTGAAATAATTGCACCATAATAAAGCACACTCTGCAAACACTTTGCACACTCTGAAATGCTTCAACTCTAGTTATGCTTTGAATGGCTTCGGTCAATGCGAAATAGTAGCTTATGCCAAACCATGGTCGTTTACTAAAAACATGCAGTCGCCTTGCTTTTCCAAGCTTATTTTGCCTGTTTTTGTACTTGTTATGCCCATTTAATGTCTTATCAGGCTCACTATACTTTTCTTGTGCTTGTTTTTCTTTAAACATGCTTGTTATGCAAACCAGGGTAATTCCGAGCCCCATATAAGTATTTCTGATAATTTTATCAAATATGGTTTCAAACACTTCATTTACTTAATGATGTATTTTGTGCCTTTCGTTTGATTAATAAAACGTTTTGTGCTACTTGTTTGATTAATAATGCCTTTTGGGAACTATGAATGCTCCGTATCATTTTCTTTGCAAAATAAATCATCTGTGCAAGTTTTGGGTACCTGAGGTTCGTTTCTGGCCTTTTGTAATCATCTGAGCACTGTATCACCCAACCTGCTCAATATACCTTCACCATTAACTCTGCACCTCATAGCTTGAAAAAGTTGCACTCTCAATCCCGGTTCTAACACCATGTCGCTCGTCCAGTCAGGATAAAGCAGACAAACAGCTGTGGGTTTGGTTTAAACAGCTTTATTATATGCAAACGCATTATGATTGAGGCTTAGTAACGTAAACTTAAATAAACTTATAAACAGACTGAATACTGCAATCATGCATGTCAACACTCTGGCTGTTCTCTCAAAATGGCACTGTTTCCTGCATGTGCTCACTATTTATATGCATGTGCCTACACTTGGAAATGCTTCTTAAAGTTACAACACCTGCTTTGTTCTACACCATGCAAGGGAGTTTAAAACCAATAAAAAGTAGCTTATATGAAGTAGAGCAGAATTCCTTGGTAGCTTATGATTAAAACTGTAAGAGTTTTAATAAAAATTTAATTTTCTGGTTTTCCACTGATACATACACAAACAGTATCTGCAAATGTGGCCGTTATCTGCTGAGAGAACTGGTGTCTTATTAGAACCTCTAGGTTAATTGAGATGTCTTGTCCCTACTAGCCTGAACTTCAGTTTTGTCTAGCGTTTATTTTTACATTTGGTATATGAGTTCATAGATTCATAGTAAATTAAATGGTCTGATTGCACTTTTCCGGCATGACCTGACCAAAAAAAACACAAACAAATGCATATGTAATCAGTAATATATCCACAATGTTATATACATAAAAGAAACAAATGCATGTGTAATTAGTAATATATACACAATGTTATCTACATAAAAGAAACAAATGCAAATGTAATCAGTAATATATATACAATGTTATATACATAAAAGAAACAAATGCATATGTAATCAGTAATATATACACAATGTTATATACATAAAAGAAACAAATGTGTGTGTAATCAGTAATATATCCACAATGTTATCTACATAAAAGAAACAAATGCAAATGTAATCAGTAATATATACACAATGTTATCTACATAAAAGAAACAAATGCAAATGTAATCAGTAATATATATATAATGTTATATACATAAAAGAAACAAATGCATATGTAATCAGTAATATATACACAATGTTATATACATAAAAGAAACAAATGCATATGTAATCAGTAATATATACACAATGTTATATACATAAAAGAAACAAATGCATATGTAATCAGTAATATATACACAATGTTATATACATAAAAGAAACAAATGCATATGTAATCAGTAATATATACACAATGTTATATACATAAAAGAAACAAATGTGTGTGTAATCAGTAATATATACACAATGTTATCTACATAAAAGAAACAAATGTGTGTGTAATCAGTAATATATCCACACTGTTATATACATAAAAGAAACAAATGCATATGTAATCAGTAATATATCCACACTGTTATATACATAAAAGAAACAAATGTGTGTGTAATCAGTAATATATCCACAATGTTATATACATAAAAGAAACAAATGTGTGTGTAATCAGTAATATATCCACAATGTTATATACATAAAAGAAACAAATGTGTGTGTAATTAGTAATATATACACAATGTTATCTACATAAAAGAAACAAATGCAAATGTAATCAGTAATATATATACAATGTTATATACATAAAAGAAACAAATGCATATGTAATCAGTAATATATACACAATGTTATATACATAAAAGAAACAAATGTGTGTGTAATCAGTAATATATCCACAATGTTATCTACATAAAAGAAACAAATGCAAATGTAATCAGTAATATATACACAATGTTATCTACATAAAAGAAACAAATGCAAATGTAATCAGTAATATATATATAATGTTATATACATAAAAGAAACAAATGCATATGTAATCAGTAATATATACACAATGTTATATACATAAAAGAAACAAATGCATATGTAATCAGTAATATATACACAATGTTATATACATAAAAGAAACAAATGCATATGTAATCAGTAATATATACACAATGTTATATACATAAAAGAAACAAATGCATATGTAATCAGTAATATATACACAATGTTATATACATAAAAGAAACAAATGCATATGTAATCAGTAATATATACACAATGTTATATACATAAAAGAAACAAATGTGTGTGTAATCAGTAATATATACACAATGTTATCTACATAAAAGAAACAAATGTGTGTGTAATCAGTAATATATCCACACTGTTATATACATAAAAGAAACAAATGCATATGTAATCAGTAATATATCCACACTGTTATATACATAAAGAAACAAATGTGTGTGTAATCAGTAATATATCCACAATGTTATATACATAAAAGAAACAAATGTGTGTGTAATCAGTAATATATCCACAATGTTATATACATAAAAGTTAAGAAACAAGTAGCAATAACATGACAATAAGATTTATTTATTTTTATAGTTTACTGACTGGCTTATTCCACTAGGACAATGGCCTCTTTTCAGGGGAGACCTGAAGATGTATTCATACTGACTACGGGAAATTTGTCCAGGGCACTAGGGAACTTCCCCTACTCATCATTATTGTGACTGGGATCCATTTTGCAGGAGTACTTCCTGTTTCTGTTCCAGGCACAGAGGTGACCTGGAGAAACAGGTAGGCAGATGGAGAGAGAGAAGGAGATTATGGAGAGGTGAGAAAAATGGAGGCAAAAGCAAATATCAAGACCGCAGAATGTGTGCAGGATTCTGAGGTGATGTTTCAAAGAAATCTGATGGATAAGAGTCATCAAATGAAGGATGTATAATTTTAACCCTCTAGTTGGAAGGACTGCAGGATGGGCGGCCACGGTGGTGCAGCGGTTAGTGTTGCTGCTTCACAGCAAGAGCATCTCTGGTTCAGCCCTCGGCTGGGGTGACTTCTGTGCGGAGTCTGCATGTCCTCCCTGTGGTCACGTGGGTTTCCTCCAGGTGCTCTGGTTTCCTCCCACATCCCAAAGACATGCTGTAGGTGGATTGGACACTCTAAATTAGTCCTAGACATGAGTGCATGCATGTGTGTGCCTTCTGTGGAAGGTTGGGTGCCGGGCAGGCAACTCGACACTGTAAAACTTCACTGCCAATCATGAGGAGACAGGTGATCCGCTGTGGTGACGCCGAACCAGGAAAAAGCCAAAAGAAGAAGAAGTTTGAAGGACTGCAGGATGATTTACTTGAAGAAATGGTGATAAAGAGTGAGCCAGGAAATGAAGAAGATGTTTCTTGGGGGGGTGGTCATTATGGAGAAAATACAAAAGGAGGATAAAGAAACGATTCTGAAAAATAGTGGTAAGATGGAAAAAACTAAGATAAGAATGCAGAAACAATCACGCTTGTTAATAACTGCTTAGCAGTACAAAAATTTAATATCCACACGTATCAAACAACCAAAACAGTTAGTGAGCGCTTTCATCTTGTAAAATACAAAACTGCATCAGACAAATTAAAATAATTAATCAAACCACTTAAATATCCAGTTTAAAATATGCCCTTTAAAAAATAACCAATCAAATACAGACAAATGACCAAACCCTCCATGATGAGCAATCCTAAAAATGAATGAAACCAAGCCCCCATTTCTAACCAATTACCAGCATACATCGTATAAAGCATATCTAAAAGAACTATCAAAATGCAAATGCTATAAATATAGCTTGGTACAGTATAGGTTATTTAACATGCGTTACTAGCATCTCTTTAGAGCTTTTAATTTTAGAACACTTGCTATAGAACAGTGTTCGTTCAAACCTGGATATTCTGTGCATTCAGTACTAATTGCCAAAAGAGTTCCTCTTTTTCTAATAATATTGCCCAAGGTCCTCCCCATATACTATGATCAATCTTTTATATCACAGTAAATTTAAAACAATGGTCTTTACATGAGTTAAAATATTCTTTGTTAGGGCATTTGTGTTTTTTTGTTTCTTTATCTCATACACATGCTCGTACAACTGGGAAATAATAAAAAGTGACCTGGAATTAAGGGATAAAATGGATACAACTTTAGAACAGCCAGTTATGTGTAAAAAAAGTATTATGAATGGGGGGAATGCACAAATGTGGTTGTTATGGTTTTTGTAAATACATTCAAATATGTAATAGTTTGACCATCCGTGATTGCAACATTGTCTCGAGGGGCAGATTTAACTGTTTATCTAAAGGGGTTGTATATGCTGCAATATGTCAAGAATGCACCATATTTTACATTGGAAAAACGGAATGCATGTTAAAAGAATGTATGTACAAAAATGGACATGCTCAGTGCAGTATAAGGGTGAGTCAGCAAAACTCAAGTCAAATCTTATTGTTATGGGAAACCATAATCCTAGGTGATTTTAATATCAACTGGCTATCTTGTAGTAACAATTACCCAGCCCAGCACCTAAACCTTCATGGTTTCTTCCAACTAATACAGTCACCTACCTGGATAAATAAAAACTCTAACAAAAATACTGCTCTCAACTGGATATTAGTCAATAAAGACCCTCACTCATACTTAGCTGGCTGTCTACTAGACAGCCTTAGTGACCACACTCCAACATTCTTTCTGAGACACCACTTAAATTGTGCTAAACCATCATTTATAGGCAAATCTGAAAAAAGGTAAACTTTAACCCTCTCTCCTTTATCTCATCCCTTCAAAAGTGTGATTGGACACCACTAAAGTACCTCAATCTGGATGAAGCCATCCACTTCTTCAATAGCGTCTTTCTAAACATCCTAAATGCACATGCCTCCATAAGAAATGCCAGAGTCAAAACACAGTACTCCCCTTGACTACAAAAAAGCACCAGGGCACTAATGAAAGTCAGAGATAAGGCCTGGGAGTGCTGGCACTTAACAACCCCCCTCCTCTAGACAGTCATTCCTGGAGTTGTGCAACAAGGTCAAAAAGCAAATAAAAGAAGATAAAACCCAGTTTTATTAGTCTGCCCCAAACTACTCCCATCACAAACCAAAGCAGTTCTGGTCCACAATAAACTCATTTCTCCACCTAGTTAAAGTAGGCAGCCCCTCACCTACCACACCCCCTTCCTCCAGCAGTATTGCTGACTCATTCAGTAAACACTTTACTGAAACCGTTATGTCTTTGACTAAACAACACAACCCTCTACCCACCCTCCCTACATCAAAACCAAATACTCTGCCCACGGTCTTTTCTTTTTCATCAGTGCCTACCTCCTATATAAAAAACTTCTATTGAAACTTAAGCCTACGAAACTTGCAGCTGACAATCTCCCCTCCGAATACCTAAAAACAGCAGCAGAAGCCCTAGCTTATCCAGTCTCTATCTTAATTAATCGGTCCTTATCAGAAAGCTATGTCCCCACACTGTGGAAAATACCCCACATTATTCCCCTCCGTAAAGGTGGCTCCTCCACTGAACTTTCCAATTACCACCCCGTAGCCATCCTTTCATCACTTTCCAAGATACCTGAGGAATGCATCCATTCTCAAGTCTTACACTACCTCTTAGCTAATAACCTCCTCTCCAGCACCCAGCATGGCTTCAGGCCACAGCACAGCACTACTACCAGCATGGCTTCAGGCCATACTACAGCACTACTACCAGCATGGCTTCAGGCCATACCACAGCACTACTACCAGCATGGCTTCAGGCCATACCACAGCACTACTACCAGCATGGCTTCAGGCCATACCACAGCACTACTACCAGCATGGCTTCAGGCCATACCACAGCACTACTACCAGCATGGCTTCAGGCCATACCACAGCACTACTACCAGCATGGCTTCAGGCCATACTACAGCACTACTACCAGCATGGCTTCAGGCCATACCACAGCACTACTACCAGCATGGCTTCAGGCCATACCACAGCACTACTACCAGCATGGCTTCAGGCCATACCACAGCACTACTACCAGCATGGCTTCAGGCCATACCACAGCACTACTACCAGCATGGCTTCAGGCCATACCACAGCACTACTACCAGCATGGCTTCAGGCCATACCACAGCACTACTACCAGCATGGCTTCAGGCCATACCACAGCACTACTACCAGCATGGCTTCAGGCCATACCACAGCACTACTACCAGCATGGCTTCAGGCCATACCACAGCACTACTACCAGCATGGCTTCAGGCCATACTACAGCACTACTACCAGCATGGCTTCAGGCCATACCACAGCACTACTACCAGCATGGCTTCAGGCCATACCACAGCACTACTACCAGCATGGCTTCAGGCCATACCACAGCACTACTACCAGCATGGCTTCAGGCCATACCACAGCACTACTACCAGCATGGCTTCAGGCCATACCACAGCACTACTACCAGCATGGCTTCAGGCCATACCACAGCACTACTACCAGCATGGCTTCAGGCCATACTACAGCACTACTACCAGCATGGCTTCAGGCCATACCACAGCACTACTACCGCCTTGCTCTCTTTCACTAATGCTATCCTTCACCATATAAATAATGGCCTGTTCTCCTCTGCTATATTTCTGGATCTATCCAAGGCTTTTGACATGGTCTCACACAAACTACTTTTAATCTCTGTTCTCACTAACCTATACTTTTCCCAGTCAGCTACTGATTGGTTTCACAGATATCTAATTGGCCGCCAGCAATCAGTTGTCTGGCATAATGACCTATCTCCTTGACTTCCTGTAACACTCGGTGCTCCCCAAGGCTCCATCCTTGGTCCCCTACTATTCTCACTCTTCACCAATGATCTATTCACAGCCACCAAGCATGCTTCTCTTATACAGTATGCAGATAACTCCACCCTCATCTGCTCAGCCCCAACTATACCCGAACTTCACAAGATCACACAAGAAGCCTTTTTATCTGTAGAAAACTGACTGTCTAAATGCCCAGTTATTACTCAACCAGAGCAAGACTTAACTCCTTATCTTCCAACCCACTAAATTTAACCCAATTATCCCCTACTTTAATATTCTAGCCAAAGACAGTACTGTCATCTCCCCAACAGAACATACCAAACTACTTGGTGTTGAGATTGATAACAACCTCAGATTTGACACTCACATTTCTCTTACCATAAAAAAGGTTCACAAAAAACTAGGGGCATTGTACAGAAACAAACAATTCCTCACCAAGACAGCCATAATTTATTCTGCCAATTCTCACCTAATCTCCACTTTACTCTACGCCTCTCCTATACTTACATACCTTAGACAAACAGACATAAACAAGCTCAAGGCTTGCTACAATAAAATTGCTAAGTTTACCACTGGCTGGTGTGTCTTATGGCAGCCACCACTGTATCTCACTTAGAGAACTTGAATGGCTTGAACTCCCTCAACTTCTTCACCTGAATCAACTCTCTCTCACCCACAGGTTAGTAAACCATCCTCTTAAAGTCCCATCCCTTCAAAACCTTCTCCAGCAGCCCTACTGCTCCACTAGACCACTATGCTCCAGCAGCAAAAATCTACTTTTAGTGACCAAACCCAAGAACTCAGCAGGAGAGACATTATTCTCCTGCATCATATCCAAATTATGGAACAGCCCCCCCCTCCCATAACCACACTACCTTCTTGCAATCACTTCAAGACTGCACTAAAAACTCACTTAACTCTGGTTATGCCTATGCAGCAATCCTGACTAGTAACCCTCCTTTTACCTCCCCTTCCTCTCCTGTCCCCTAGCCACCGTGCCTCACACCGTCTGATCATTGCATTCCTTCCTCTGCAGGCTCTGGCTCACCCTTTACCCTCCCCTTCCCTCCTCACGCAATCTCTCAGACCTGTTATAACATGCTTAACTACCTCACTTCATCTCAACTCCAAATACATATCCAACTGACTTACACCTAGCTTCCTCTCACTACCACGCATACTACTCACTCAGTCTCCCCTCTTACTCCTCTATCTTCCCCTTCCATCCCATTAGCCCTTCTACCTTGCTCCACCTTCATGTGCAGCTTCTGCTTTATATCTGCTTGAGTTTAGTGCAATATTTGTATATAAGATTTAGGTATATGAGTTTAGAACAGTATCAGTTTGAGCTTAGTACTATCTGTGTATACATTCTACTTTTATTCATAGCCTCTAACTAGATATTGGTATATCTGTTCATTACTATGTTTCGTATTGTATGTATATCTAATGTTTGCTGCAGTATGTATTATTTGCTATTTTATGTATATTCAATTGTTCTTCATGTACTCTGCTGCTCATTTATTGTTCTGTGGAGCTTTTCTGCCCAGATCTCCACTGAAAAAGGATCTGTGTCCAGTTGGAATTTTCCGGTAAACAAATGTAAATAAATAAATAAAAAAATAATAAATTTATATGCATGTGCCTACACTTGAAAATGATTCTTAAAGTTACAACACACGCTGTGTTCTACATCATGTAAGGGAGCTTAAAACCAATAACAAAGCAGCTTATATGAAGTACAGCAGAATTCGTAGGTAGCTTATGATTAAAACTGTAAGCGTTTTAATAAAAAATAATTTTCTGTGTTTTCCAGTGATACAAACACAAACAGTATCTGCAAATGCGGCCCTTATCTGCCGAAAGAACTGCTGTCTGTATTAGAACCTCTAGGTTCATTGAGATGTTTTGTTTAGCTTTTATGTTTACATTTGGTATATGAGTAAATGAAATGGTCCGATTGCCCTTTTCAGTCATGACCTGGCCAAAAAACACAAATGAATACATGAGTAATTAGTAATATATACACAATGTTATATACATAAAATATAAGAAACAAGCAGCAATAGCATGACATGAAGATTTATTCATTTTTACAACTTACTGACTGGCTTATTCCACTATGCCAATGACCTCTTTTCAGGAGAGACCTGAAGCTGTATTCATACTGACTATGGGAAATTTGTCCAGGGCACTAGGGAACTTCCCCAACTCACCATTGTGTGAGTGGGGTCCATTTTGCAGGAGTACTTCGTGTTTCTGTTCCAGGCACCGAGGTAACCCAGAGAAATAGGGAGGCAGATGGAGAGAGAAAAGGAGTTTATGGAGAGGTGAGAGAAATGCAGGGGAAAGCAAATATCGAGACCACAGAATGTGTGTAGGATTCTGAGGAGATATTTCATAGAAATCTGATGGAGAAGAGTCAGCAAATGATGGCTGTATAATTTCAATCCTCTAGTCAGAAGGGCTGCAGGATGATTTACTTGAAGAAATGGGGATGCAGAGTGAGCCAGAAAATGAAGATGTTTCCTGAGGGCTCATTATGGAGAAAATAGAAAAATAGGATAAAGAGACGATCCTGAAAAATAGTGGTAAGATGGAAAACACAACATATCCAGCGAAGGTAAAAGAAGGCAGAAGAAAATAAAAATGGAAGAGTGCGTGGTACAGATTTAAAGTAAAGAAGACAAAGAAATGGTCAGTTATGAAGTGTGGGACAATTTAATAGCTCCTTTAGGTGTAATAGCACATGAAGTAAGAGCATTTATTGTTATTAACAAAGAGACATTTTGTGACATTATATCTGATACTGGTTTTTCAATGGAAAATTTTCTTGTATGAGTAAAAGAAAGTCTGTAACCCTTGGAATCGTTATGTGATAAAAACGTTTAATAGGGAAACAAAAAAGACAATTCACTTACAATTTCGAACAGGGATAGAAATAAACTTTGTAAGAATATTTGAAAACTTTATGTAACGAAATTCTGGATGTTGCAAATGTTTATGATGAAAGGGGTTTATGAACTGGTGGCTGGGATTGTAATACTGCATTAAAAATAGAAAAGAAAAAAATATACATATACCAAGCCTGATAAACGTGGAGGTGAATAGGGGTGTTGTAAAATTCTTGCTGCAATCCAAAACATGTATTTTTTGTGGAAAAGAAGGACATTTGATAAGTAACTGTGACAAAAGAAAATGCTATATTTGTGGAGAAATGGAATATGATGCAAAAATGTGAATTGAAATGTTATAAATGTAATAAAATTGGACATTTATGCATGGATTGTAAAAATGAAATAAGAGTAAAGGAAAAAGAAGCAGAAGAAAATGAACACAGAAAAGACATTTTAGAAGTAGAAAAATAGAAGAAAATTTAGATAAAACAATAATAAGGAGGATATCAAAGAAGGTTCTGAAATAAACAATGAAGACAAACTGAGAGATAGTAAAAGAAAAAAAGAATTCTATTGGTAAAAGGATAAAAGAAAAAAATTAAAGGGATAAGTACAAAAGAAAAAAGGAAAGGAAATGGATGAAAAAGAATATTTACAGGTAATGATGGGGTTGGTATAATGGTTAAGGTGTTTGACTTACAGACACAAGGTACAGTGTTTGATTCTCACCTTTGGAAGGGAAATTGGCTATGCTTAGAATGGTCTATTCAGAAAGCTAGATTAGTAATTAGCTATGAACTTATAAAACCATGAATCTAAGGAAAAGGGAAAATGAAAATCTTAGAGTGTTTTCCATAAATGTAAATAGTGTTAACAGTATAGTAAGAAGAATAGGGATTTTGGAGTGGTGTAATACATGTGATGCAGATGTAACTATATTAAAAGACAAAAGATTTTTAACAATTGAAGAAAGATTACAAACAGAGAAGCTATGGGGAGAAAAGATAATCTGGAATTTGGGAAATGAGAGATTTTCTGAAATAGACTTATTTTGTAGAAATACAGTAAAGATATTAGATATGACTTTAGCAAAAATGGGAAGATTAACAATTGTGGATTTAAAATGGAAAGAACAAGTATATAGAATTATAATATTATATGCTTATACTAATTGTAAATAAAGGGAAAGCTTATTTCATCAGATTTTAAACTATGTAGTGATAAATATGAATATTATAACAACAGGAGACTTTGTGTTTAAGAAGAAAACATCAGAAGAAAGGAAATTATGTGAGAAAAATGTTGGAAGTTATAAGATGTGGAAGGTTAAAACTTTGGGACAAAAATTCATGGACTTACAAAATGAGTATGTATAGAACTGAACTAGATTATTTTATAATAGCAGACGTTTAGTTGTAGGACAAAAGGAGGCAGTTGAAACAGGATTTTCTAATCATCTTGCAATATGACTAGAGATATAGGAAAATGGGGAATATATAAAAATAGGCAAATGAATAAAAAGTATAAACGAGAAAGCATGGAATGAAGAAGGAAAGAGGTTAATAATACAATTATGGTAAAATCATATTACTATGAGAATATTTTATAAGAATTGTTCTGACTGCTGGATGATATTTTAGGAAAAATATTTTAAAAATGTTTTTAAAGTGGCAATATGCTGTAAGTAAAGTAGAGAAAGAAAAATATAAATGAATATATAATGATGCATTGGAAGATTTAGAACATGATGAAATAAAGTGCTTTGTTAAGGAAAAAGAATTATATGAAAGAAATCAAGAAAAAAATACAAAAATTGTTATATTAACAAAGATATTTTGCAAGGAAAAGTGAAGAAATTTGCAGATTTGTAAAGGAAGATGGTAGTGCAATGAGACGAATGGATTCACATTGGTAGTCCTGCACAGTGAACTGCAGTCAAAGTGGTGAGCAGGACCTGAAAAAGACCCTTTCACCTCAGGCTCAGGCAGTTTTTTGTAAAAAATGTTCACATACACCCAATCACCCGGTTGTAGTTGATGACAGGGCTGGTCAGGAGGCTTTGGTAATGCTGCTCTTACTGTTCGGTGATATTGCCGCAAGATATTTATGAGTTTCCTGCAATAAGAAATCATAGCATTATCTGACAAAGTTAAATCAGCATCTCCCACTGGTGGGGTAGCTAGAAGGGCCATGGGTCTCCCCATTAATATCTCATATGGACTCAATTTTTTGGTGGCATTCAGTGTGGCCCTCATACTCATTAATGCTAAGGGAAGGGCTTCGGGCCACTTTAAGTGGGTTTTAGCACAAATCTGTGAAATTTTATTTTTAAGGGTTCTGTTTACCCTTTTCACTAATCCATATGACTGGGGATGGTTGGGACAACGAAGACTCAACTTAGTATTAAAAGCTTTATATAACTCTTTAAACAGATTATTATTAAGATGAGTTCCCTGGTCACTGTTAACAATGTTGGGTATACCGAATCTCGGTATATAATCAGATATTTTTTTAATAACTGTGACTGCATCAGCTTTGCGACATGGGTAAGCTTCCACTCATGCTGAGAACATGCACACTACCACCAAAATAAATTGTAAATTATTAGTCTTAGGCATCTGGATGAAATCCAGCTGTATATTAACAAAAGGTCCCCAGGGTGCAGGTAAACATCCAGATTTGCTGTTGGCATGTTTGCTTATGTTATATTCCAAGCAAATACTGAATGAAAGAGGAGACATGAGGGGCATACCAACTTTGGGTAATTTGATTAAATAAAGCTGTCTTACCTGTATGGGCCGGTAGATGATATGCCCTTACTTGGTAAGGTAGCAAAAAGTCAGGCACCACCAGTCGGCCGTCTGGATGTCGCCATATGCCATTAGAAGATTTTTTTACATCCATCCTTGAGCTACCACAGAACTTCTCCCTGTGATGCTTCAGCTTGAAAGGCTGACAACTTTGCAAAATCAAACACATCATTACTGTTGCAGTTTGTTACTGTTAACATTCAAATATGTTTACAACAATTTACTACTGCTTATTTAGCAGCTTGGTCTGCCACATTGTTACCTTTTGTAACCATGTTGCTGCTTGTTTAGCAGCTTGATCTGCCACATTGTTACCTTTTGTAACCATGTTACTGCTTGTTTAGCAGCTTGGTCTGCCACATTGTTACCTTTTGTAACCATGTTGCTGCTTGTTTAGCAGCTTGGTCTGCCACATTGTTACCTTTTGTAACCATGTTACTGCTTGTTTAGCAGCTTGGTCTGCCACATTATTACCTTTGGTAACAACATTCTGTCCCTTTTGATGTGCACAACATTTGATTATAGACAGCTTTTTAGGTAACAAAAGTGCATCTAACAATGATTTTATGCACCCTGAATTTTTAATTTGATTTTCTGAAGAGGTCAAAAACCCCCTCTCTTTCTCCAAAGTTGCCCAAAATCATGTACCACCCTGAAAGCATAACGTCTAACTGTAAAAATATTGGTCATCTTGTCTTTGGCTAACTCACAGGCCTTTTGCAAAGCCACTAGCTCAGCTATTTGAGCAGAGTGAACACCCTCTAATCTTTCTTGCAACAATATTGTTTCCTCGGTGCAGACTGCTATTTCTGAGATCAACTTTTTTTGTTTGATCTTTTCCACAGGAGCCATCCACAAACAGATGCATGTCAACATTGGGTATAGAAGTGTCTTTTAAGTCCTCCCTAGGAGAAAGCAAATAGTTACAGACACACACACACACACACACACACACACACACACACACACACACACACACACACACACACACACACACACACAATCATACTCTTCACCATCCTCAGTAGTAGGCAACAGAGATGCAGGATTTAGAATAGGACAGTGGATCACAGAAATAGATGGATCAGAAAGAAGTGTAAGTTCATATCTGGTTAGATGTGCAGTCGAGAGTGGTTGAGTTTTTATTTTAAGCAAAAGAGATGCTACAGAATGAGGGACAGCTACTGTGAGATCATGCTCAACCACCAATGATTGTGCCAGATTAACTAGAATGGCAGCAGCGGAAACTGCCCTTAAACAAGGTGGAAAACCTTTTGCAACAGAATTAAGTGCTGTGCTGTAATAAGCCAATGGACAATAGCTGTCCCCATGTTTTTGTGCAAGTACTCCTTGAGCAAATTTATTTATTTATTTATTTATTTATTTTATTTATTTATGACAAAATAAAATAAAAGGTTTATTATAATCTGGTAACCCCAAAGCTGGGGCAGTAGCTAAAGCTTGCTTTAAGTTCTGAAATTAATTTTCCTCTTCACTGTTCCAAAGGAGAGGCTCTGGTGTATCCTGCTTTAAAAGATTTGTCAAAGGTTTGGCAATTTTTACGTAGTTAGGGATCCACTGTCTACAGTATTCTCTCATACCTAGGAAAGACTTAAGCTGTCTCTGAGTAGTCGGACATGGGGCCTTAGATATTGCATTAATACAAAATGGTAACACATGCCTGCTATCCTGGGATATTAAATGACCAAGATAATGTACCTGAGACGACCACAGTTGTAGTTTTTCTCTAGACACTTTGTGTCCCTTTTCCACAAGGATAATCAGAAGATGCAAGGTATTTTACTGACATTGCTGAAAGGAGTTTGATGCTATTAGTAAAGCATTTACATATTGTACTAACACAGACCCACCCGAAATGTCACATTGTCCAAATCTTTTTTTAGAATTTGAGAAAATAATGAAGGAGATTTAGTATAGCCTTGTGGCAACCATGTCCATGTATATTGCTCTCCCTGATAAGTAAAAGCAAACAGAAACTGACTGTCAGGGAAAATAGGTATAGAAAAGAGTGCTGAACATAAATCTGTTACAGAAACATAACTAGCTGCAGGTGGTACGCAACTCAGTATTCTGGATTTGGAACAAAAGGAAAGGTAGGCATTACTGCATTATTTACAGCCCTTAAGTCTTGTACAAATCTCTAAGTATCCTTTTCTGGCTTTTTCACTGGAAAAATAGCAGTATTACAAGGGCTTTTAGCTGGTATTATTATTTCTTACTGTGTTAGAGACTGAAGTACAAGTTTGATTCCCTGCTGTGCTTCCGGCTTTAGTAGATATTGTGGAACTCTGGGGAGAGGTTTTGATGGTTTAATTTTATTTTTACTGGTTCTGCTGATTTCAGTATACCTACTTCATTTGCATGCTTAGCCCACAAGTTGGCAGGTACCTGCTGTAGTAACTCTCCATCTGTCTGCATGCTTCTAGCAGGCTGTACCTCAGCTTTTACTGAAACTGCCAATACTTCCCCCTCTGATTCTGTTGGAACATTTAGATACACCCCTTCTGGGGTACAGTAAATAGTACAACCCAGCTTACATAACAAATCTGTTCCTAGTAGGTTTACAGGTACAGTAGTACTCAGAAGAAAAGAATGCTTTTCTTCAATCGGACCTAAAGAAATGGGGATAGGTTCTGAAACAGGATACATAACCGTAGTATTTATTACTCCAACTGCCTTTACATTATGCTCTGATACTGGTATTTGACTATCTGAAGTAATTTTTAGCACTGACCTAGTAGCTCTAGTGTTCACCAGAAATGGGGTTTTCTTTGAATTTATTTTCATCTTAACGTAGGGTCCGTTTTGACCTATTGGCAGTAGAGGGTTAAGATTCACTTTTGTATTATTTTTTTGACCTAGTCAATATGGAGCTTCCTGACTCCTTCCAATCTGAGTAGGTGGTGGAGGAAAAACTGCATTATTATAATTTGGTTGCACTCAGTCCAAGTATCTTGGACTCTTTGCATTTGCCTGTGTGGGCACTCCCCTCTCCAATGTCCTTCTTCTCCACAATTTAAGCAAGATGTGTTAAATGAAGCTGGAGGGGCACTGCCAACTCGTTGTTGCCAACCAGCTGCACCTTGTTCCCCTCGACCAGCACTTTTGCTAAATCCTCTAGCAATTCCTCTACCCCTTTCCCCTGCTTCTACCTTGACCCCTTGGGTTTTCCAGCTGCCTGATTTGTAAAGTTAACAGCTTATCCTCAGTATCCTTCCTTCATTTTTCCTGATACTCTGTACAGTGATTTGCAGCACTTAATAAAGACTCTAAGTCCTTCCCTTGCCAGTCTATGAGTACCTGCTTTATTTGATTTTGTTCAGGGGCTTGCAGACCTGCACAAAAGCTGCTGCAATAGCTGGCTTAGCTTGCTCTTCTGGTTCTGGTATTTCTGAATATCTAGCAAATACTGTTTTAAGGTGACTCAAATAGTCTGCAGGGGCGTTCCCTTTATTTTGTTTATATGCCTGTATTTTAGACCAGTCAGTCTTACCTTGACACACAATTGTAATCGTGTTTAACAATGCTGTTTATCTGTTAATGCATTCCCTATGAGAGTGAAATCCATTATTTCAGCCTTTTCCAGTAACTGCTTTCTTATTTCATCTGAAGTAACTACCCTCAGCAGTTGATTTAAATCTGTCAAAGTAGGATTGTAACATTCTGTTATAGTTTTTAATTCTTTTTTGAATTTTAGTGGATCTTCTCTAATATTTGGAAAATTTTTAGACATAGTATGCAAATCAGCAGGGGTCCAAGGAAGATGAACAAGTTCCCTATTGTTAGCCGCCAAAGTTTTCCTGAGAGGTGCCAATAGATCCCCTCCAGAGGTTGTAATATCTTGTTGTACCCTGTCATGTGAGTGTGTATGGTGAGATACAAGAGTGTCAAATACTAATACCTCTGTTTGGGAAGTAGAACCTATCTGAGAAGGATAGGAAGACGAACCCCCCTCAACTGCAGATGCCTGTTCAGAAGATGAAGATTGAACATGGGAACCAGCCTGAGATGTACCAGTATCACGCAAACTGGGTGTGCGATGGACAGTAGACCGCAAGGTAGGGGTCTGAAAAACAACAGAGTTTTGTACAGGAGGTACCTGTACTGGTGCATTTGGGGGTGGGGTGCAGTAGCTACTAGAGGATTATCATCATCTTCAGAAGTTTCTGCTTTTTGGCCAGCCTCAGTTTGTTCCAAACTTGCTAAGACAGGATAAAGGAATCCCTTTTTACTGGTCTGTATTACCTTTTTAACCTCTTTTACTTGTTGCAACAATTTCTTATTAACATCCTGCAACCCTCAATGCTGACTCCTTTTCCCTTTTAAGTGCTTCACTGTACCAAGAATAAAATGCTGTCATTTGTTCCCCACTTACTTTGCTTTTCTTTTCTTTCAAAATACCTTTCAATGTTAGCAATGTAGTCTTATTATAAGTTCCATTTAATGGAAATACCCTACCAACACAATTCTTAGTAAGCTGAAACCAGTCATGCAGATATTTACAACTTTTCTTCCCACAGTTAAAATACATAAAATATGCAGGTGTTCCCTTTTTAGGGATTTGATCTTGCTTGCTTATTTTTGCTCCCATTTTTTTATTTTATAAATCAAAGTAATAATAAAAATGTTAGGCTTACCTTACAACTTCTGGATTCTGGCAATTCCAAAGTCAGAAAATAATTGTAGTAATCCACACACCACACAGGGATGGAAAGGTAGGAAGTCTGTCGGTGTGCAGAAAAAGAGGAGAGGTTTTGATTAGCCTTTTTCCACAGTATCCCCTTGCTTTCATCTCTGCATGAGCTCAAAAGTTACAGATCCAGCATTGCAGTCAGAATAATGGGGTGGATAGGTACTGTGTCCAGAACTGACCACTTTTTTGGACCCATTGGGGGTACTTTCACACAATCACACTAAGTCCCAGCATGCTTTGGGCTCATAAATTTATTTTCACAATGCATGCCTCTATGTCCTATCATGCGGTAGGCTCATGAATTTATTTTAACAGTATATATTCTATGTCCCAATCAGGCTATGGGTTCATGAACTTGTTGTATAGTCTACGTCCCAATCATGCAGTGGGCTCATGAACTTGTTTTAACTTTATTTTTAACTTTTAACTTTTTCTTTCCTTTTTCTCATACATTCATACATTGACAGAAATAAAACCATCTCTCATACTTCTTACCTTTCAATCCTGAAGGTACCACCCTCAACACTTGTGTTAATTTGTTCTTTACTGTACGTGCACATACATTTATTATACTCATTTACTGTGGGGTCCTCCCACTATTACTTGTATACCTTACAACCACTCAGTCAAACAAAAACACAGTCATACACTTATACTACAAACACAGCCATGCACTTACATTTGCTAAAATTGTCTAAAAAAAGAAAGAAGAAGAAGAAAAAAAAACACAAACCAACCATTTTCCACTTACAAAACAATTTCCCTGCCAAGGCTAGTATATTTGCACACCCCGAATAGCTGCACATCTGAGTCTCTGACTATTACATACAAATTGTTATAGTCATAAGTAAATAACATTAAGAATTTACCTTATATGCCTTTAGTCAGGAACAAGACTTCAGGATGTGCAGACAGAAATGTTATTCTTACAGCGCTGGGAGTCAGTCTCCATAGCCCTTGATGAAGCATTCTCACTTTACATACA
This sequence comes from Protopterus annectens, assembly GCF_019279795.1. Classification (NCBI taxonomy): domain Eukaryota; kingdom Metazoa; phylum Chordata; order Ceratodontiformes; family Protopteridae; genus Protopterus; species Protopterus annectens. Next base: position 399,649,973 of record NC_056740.1, on the reverse strand, counting down.
AAAAATGTATTTTTATACATCTTCTTACTAAACTGGTCATGCAATTTCATTACATTACAATGATTGTGTCCTATAGAAAACTTTGCAAATTTCCTCATTCTTCATGATTTTCACCTGAGACGTCACATGAACACCTTCCTATATATGATCCACTTGCTTCTAAGGGGTCTTGTTTCTGACCTTGGATGTTTTACACCTGCCCTAGCAACAACACACTTCTAGCCTGGAGGAGTCAGGCTAACAAATTCCTTTTGTAGTAACTGCAAAATGTACTATTCTCTCTTATAACATACTAAACAAATGCAGTTTAAAAGACAGCAATAATGTGGCTTATGAAGCTGTATTTTTCCCAGCCCAGCATACAAATTATATTTGCTTTTTAACAATAATATTATAGCATCATTAATAAACTGAAATTAATATACATTTTAGTAAGCTGGTCTTGTCCCATAACAGCAGGGATGTCCAGTGAGTTGTATATTCTTAGTTATGAAAGTGATGGTATGTGAAATAAATCACAAAATAAAGAAGGCAGGGTATATAACATGTGAAGGGTTAAGAATTCCATTTCTGGGACTTCCAAGACGGCTTCACATTGAGTAACAGCTTATTTCTAGCAATCACAGTGTAAAAACATAAACTTAGCAGGGAACGCCAGTAGACTTGTGTTTATGGGTAAATTTCAGTAACTCTCTAGTAAGTGCACTGCCTGGATGCCAGGATAAAAGCAACACATAAGAACTGGAAAAATCAACTATAAAAAGTGAGGAAGAAACACTGACTGGGGAATGTTCTGCAGCTTTTTATCAAAAAGCAATGCAACCTTCAGATATGACTTCAAATAACCTACAGGAAGATATAAGCCAACTGCATACATATCTGGTTAAAATAAACAAAACACTGATGGAGTATATCAACACAAACAACAAAAGTCTGGAAAAAAAATGGAAGAAGCTTTAAACAGATATTCAGATGAGATGATAAAGTTACAAAAAATCAGAGGTCAGAATGAAGAAAAGTCTGGCTGAATATCAGACTGCTCAGGAAGAGATGTTTCAAAAAATAATAGCATTAGAGGACAGAGCATGTAGGGAAAACCTGAGATTTTCAACTATACCAGAGAAGGTTGAAGGAACAAAAGTGCATTAAATTTATGAAAGCACAAATAAGCAACTGGAGTGGTATTCTACAGCAGGAGTTGTTAGTTGAAAGGGCCCATTGTGTGTATACTTCAAACCTGGCTATTAGAAAGCAACCTAGACCTTTAATACTAAAGATGCAATCCTACCAGTGAAGGAGTTGGTTCTGAAAAAACTGGCAGAAGGAAAAAGTTCTAAATATGGGAGACAACAGAATATTTGTGGAGAATCATTACTCATGATACACCAGACAGAAAAGGAGCAAATTTATTCCACTATTCAAGGAGTGTCAAGATGTAGGTGTGAGATTCAAACTGCTGTATCCAGTTGTCTTCAAGGTATTCTTCCCTGGAGGGACAAACCCATTTTTTGATGAAGAACATGCTAAGGAGGAAATGCAAAAGTTTGTTGAACAAAAAATAAGCTGTGAAACAGAAGGAGATTATACTTCTTGTTCTTCTGGTAATAAAGACCACAGGGGGATTGTGCTTGTTAAAGCTTTTCAAAAATTTCAACAGAAAATGTTGTAGAGAAGGAAGGGAGCATGAGAGTTGACTAGAAGAATCTAGAGTATGTTAGAAATGAAGCAGAGATAGGATTTTGGAGATGAACAGTGATAAAACCAGTACCTTAATATGGGATTACAATGCAATAATTATATTTGTGAAATATGATAGAACAAGAAAATCTGGAAATATTGAACTTGTTCTGAATTTGTTGGACTTGTGGGGACTCTAAAGGATATGCCTTACTTCATGCCATTATTGTTCTGAAAAGGGAGTAGAAGAGGAGGAAGAAAGTTAACTGTAAGTAAATTTTTTTCTTAAATAGTACCAATTTTGTGGCATGTAGTTTTCTTTACATGCTATAAAGTAAAGTTTTTCAGTTTTTTAAATGTAATGGGGATTGTAAACAGGTGCTGCAGTTTTTTTTCTTTTCTTTCTCCCCTCTTCTCTCTTTCTTCTTTTTCAGTTTTAAGAAATGTAGGCACTGTAATGTAAAAAAAAGCCCGGTTGAAAAGCATGAGAAAAGAAAAATTAATGTGCTTTTTCTCATTCTTGCATAGGGGAATGCCTGGATTGAAGGCCTTGAATTGATTTGGTAGCACGTGTTAGGAGAGAGCAAGTAAATGAAAAAGAACATTGAATATTACAATGCTTTTTTTTAGCAAATACATGTACGCTCAGTAGCAATTCTGCAGCTGGTCTTCATATTTCCATGGAAACAATCTGATAAAGAGAAATTGTCTTTCTGGTTCTCATGTCTCCATGGAGAGAATCTGATAAAGAGAAACTGGCTACAGTCTGTTGGAGACTGATTGGCTAAGAAAAGGGAAACTGGCTAAGAGATACTATTCTCTGAAAGCATTCAGGGGCTTTCCCAAGGTAATTAATGTTCTCTGAAAACATTCAGGGGTTTTCCCAGCTGGGAGAGCTATAAAGATAAGACAAAACTAATAACACTTAGTAGAAACACAGGCTGCACGATGCATCTTAGCATGGATAAACTTTCTTTTTGGTTAACCTACATCTGTGAGTGTGACTGTCAGTTTGGAACTTTTGTTTCTATTAGAGGGGTACAACTTCAATATTTGAAGATGTACATAGTTTTGTGTGTTAGTGTTAATTTAATAGGTTTTAGGGGGTATTGGGTGTGTTTTTTTGTTTGTTTGTTTGAGGGTTTTCAATAAAACAAAAAGTGTTATAAGATGTGACATAGGCTCAAATGGATATGACAAGAAACAACTATATAAAAGTTCAACCTGCCAAACAGTGTATGCATATAACACAAAAGCAGGAACTAGACATTTAACAAAAAAGGTGTTATACATAAAAGGTGGCAATGATAACTTTCTAATACAATTATGCTTTCTTTAATGTCTTTAAATGTAAATGGCCTCAAAGATAAATACAAACAAGAAAGAGTAGTAAACTATATTAAAAATGTAGAATGCAAATAGCTATGTTCAGGAGTCACACTTAGAAAGAACTGGACATGTGGATTTGATAAATAAAGGTTTTCAGGATGGTTATTCAGCTGAATATTTGGGACAAAGGAAAAGAGGAGTACCTATATTAATTTCAAGAGGAGCTCCAACAGTGATAGAAGAAGATAAAAAATATAACATCAGATTTGTAATGCTAAGGGGCTAATGGCAAGGGAGGAGGATTACAATAGCATGTATTTACATTCCACCTAAAACTACTATAATGGAGCTTAAGAAACTTCTGGGAGAAATAATCAGTTTTCAGCAAAGAATATTACTTGTAGGTGGGGACTGGAATTTGATTTGCACCAGTGCAGATGCATCTGGGGGGACCAGAAGGGAAAATATAACAAAGGAGGGTAGATTCTGAAGAAATTTATGAAAATATTTGGCATGGAAGATGTGAACTCGGTAATAGGAGTTCAGAGTGAATTTACATATTATTCCCCAAGATATAAAAACTGAACTAGGCTATACAGAATTTACATTACACAGGAACATGTGCATTTAATTGAAAGTCTTGATACCCACCTAATAACTATTTCAGATTATGCACCAATAATAGCTAAAATCAAAGCACAGGGTAATGAAATAAAATTGAGACATTGCTGCTTTCCCACCTATCTGTTGAAAAGATAGGAATATGAGGAATGGATAGTGGTGGAAATTATTCAGGAGCTGTTAGAGAAGACAGAAATTTCTTCTGAAAATATAGCTAGGGAGTGGAGTAAATTTAAGGTTGAGTTTAAAATAGGGTGGAAATAAAAGAAAAGGAGCTATAGTTAAGAAGTAACAAGAATTATTTAAAGGGACTGACAAATGTGAAAATAATATAGGAGGAATCTCACAGAACAAGGAGAGGATCAACTGCAGAATGCCAGGCAGAAAATAAGGGATTACCTCGCTAATATGCACGCACTTAGAACGATTGCTGTTAAGCAACTGTTTTTTGATAATAACACTAGAGCACAAAAACTTTCAGCACAATGACTCAGGCAACAGAAAGTAGAAAGGGCTGTCGCCAAACTTAGGAAGCCTCTAACATGGAAGGTAACACGAGATCCTGTAGCGGTATTAGACATATTTCAGAAATTCTGTGAGAGTCTCTATGAAGCAGAGATATATGAAAATCAAGGAAAGATACAAATGGAAATGTTTATGGAAGAATTAAATATGCCAAGGTTAGCGGTAGATGAGCTTGATTACTAACGGTTAGGATAGGAGGAGATGAGATAAAAATTGTGATGCATAACCAATCTACAGGAAAGTCCCCGAGGAGGAGAAGTGCCACCATCCTGGAAGAAAGTAGTGGTAGTTGTATTATCTTAAGAGGATAGGATAGATCCATCTGATTCAGGTTTATACAGGCACATTTCAATACTAAAACATGATTATAAAGTATTCATGTCTATAATGGCTAAAAGAATGGCAAAAGTAATACTAAAACTAATAGCTATAAATCAGTGTGGTTTTATGGAGGGGAGGCAAACATTTGACAACATTAACAGAACACTGATGATCCAGAAGGAAGCAGAATGTAAGAAAATACCATTGTTATTGGTGGGTCTTGATGCAGAGAAAACATTTGACAAAGTAATCTGGGACTTTATGAGCAGGACAATGGAAGCATTTGCATTTCCTGAAAAAATTATAACGTTGATTAGAAGGATATATGAGGGATCAGAGGCAAAAATCTAAAGTAGGTGGGGCCCTCTCTGATAATTTCTGCTTGAGCAGAGGAACCAGTCAGGGGTGTCCTCTTTCCCCTTTATTATTTGCATTATATTTAGAACCATTCTCAAAGAAAATCAGAGAATCAGAAATTCAAGGATATAATTGGTATGGTAGTCAAGAAAAGCTGGCTTTATTTGCAGATGATATTATTTTATACCTGACAAAACCAGAAAAAAGACATTACAGTGTTGTGGAATATTTTGAGACAGTTTCAGATCTTTTTGGGATACAAAATTAATGAAGCTAAAATAAAGGCAACAGTGGAAAATTATGTACCCACACATGACTGGTTCAGGAATATCCATATTTATGGGGACATGATAAAATGAAGTATTTAGGAGTATGGATTAAAATGATTCCAGTGTGGCAGCTAATGATATGTGGGAAGAGACTAAACAAAAGATAATACAAAAACTGGGAAACTGGAAGCTTTGTTATATGGATATCGATAGTAAGATACAAGCAGTTAAAATGTTTTTAGTCCCTTTAGTCTTATGCACAGGTCAGGCATATTTTTATCAACCAGAGCAGAAGTTGTGGATAGCAATTAATAAAGAGCTGAAGGGCTTTATCTGGGTGGGGAAGATGGCAAGAGTCAGGTGGGAAAAGCTGATCCTTCCATTAGAACAGGGTGGATTGGGATTACTCAATTTGAAGGGATATTTCAGAGCTACACAGTTAAGACTCCTATACATAGCACAAGCAGAAAACTATAATTTAAAGTGGAAAGGGGCTGGTGATGAAACATAGGGAAAGCTCAAAATACAAGCAGCCTGGCATTTTGGATGCAGGCCTTTAAAGAAAATAACAATAATCATACAGAATATTATATCTGTAAAGTAGCAGAAAATATTCTAAGAAGTAAACCAACATGGGAATGGAGAAAGGATTTTCTGCCAATAGGGATGACTGCAAACAGGGATACAGACAATAGGCAAGAGGGGTCTGGAATTTATTGGAGAAAACTGACAAAGGAACTAAGGTATTGGGAGCAAATAACTAGACAGGGAAAGATGATAGAATGGGAAGATGCCAGGAATTTATTTGGACTGCAGGAAAGAAATAGGGGGATCCTAAATGAAATACCAATACTGGTAGAGTTTTTAACAGAATCTGGTACAGAAGATGCAATTAAAAAAGGAATAATTAGTATGGCATATAAAATATTCCATGACAAGTATAAGAATCAATCAAAGGATTGGGAAGAGAGATTAGATAATAAATTCAGAAAGAAACAATGGGGGATATATGTATGTCTCCCAAATATCCAGCAAAATTTAGAAGATTTTGGATTTTTGCCTGGAAATGTTTACATAGATATTTTTATTCCCCAAGTAGACTCCAGAGAATTTTAATTGAGGCAGACAGCAAATCTTGGTGGTGTGATGGAGAAGAAATTGGGAACATATTTTCTGGGAGTGTGGTATTGGTGGACTTTAAGGATTTCCTGTGGGATGCATTGTCAGAGATCCTGGGTGAGCAAATTGTTCTGATGAGGGAGATAATTTTTCTGAGCTATGATACAGAGTCGGAATTGCCTAGAGATGGTAAGGCATTGCTGTGTCTAACAATGATGGCTGCCAAAAAAGCAGTTACTAGAAAATGGAAAGCAAAATCTAAACCAACTATATTGTAAGTAGTGCATATAGAATACAGTTATTTATTTTATTTATTTAACATTTGTTGACCAGGAAAGTCAGACTAGGACAGAGCCTATTCTCAGCGGAGGCCCGGGAAGAAACACTCCAGATGCATGTCTTTGAAATGTGGAAGGAAACCAGAGTACCCAGAGAAAACCCACATGAGTGCTGGGAGGACATGCAGACACCGCACAGAAGGCACTCCAGCTGAGAATCAAACCAGAGAACATCTTGCTGTGAGGCAACAATGTTAACTGCTGCACCACTGCATAGCAGAGATAAAACAACTGGAACTGAGATCTTTAGAAAAGGGTAGGAGCAAACTACATAGGAAAAATGGGAAATGTGGGAACAATACATACAAGGCAGGAATGAGGTTTAAAAGGAGGCAGGACTTAAATGAGCTATGTAATGTTTGAATGAAAAAGATTGGGTAGATTATAAGTGATGTAAAATGCTTACAACTAGGAGTGTGTCAGTGTGGTTTGTTTTAATTTATTTAAATGTATGATTGCCTATGTAGTAAGTGATGGTTTAATAAATATGTTTCTTGTTTTTAAAAAAAAGGTATGAATTACATATATGTAATGTTGCTTAAGTTATATGATATATAGCAATATATGTGAAGCATAATATTTGCTATGTTACTATAGTTTGATTACTTTTATATGAGTGTAAATTTGCCTATGTCACAAGTGATAATTCAATAAAGGTGTTTGGAGAAAAAAAAAGAATTCCAGTTCTGTTAATGTATTCAGATGACATTATAATAATTACAACAACCAAAATCTGGACAAAAGTGGTAATAAGGTGCAGAAATGAATGAGTGTGTAGAAGTGATAGGGGTTGCTTTAAATAAAGAGAAAGGGAAAGGTTTAGGTGATGTCGTAAAGATAAAGGGTATATGTTTTATAATGAATGAAATTTCTGTGTTAGGTATAACATTTGGGAATAAAGATGCATGTAGAATTCAATTGAAAAAAAAAAAACAAGAGAAGAAATAAAACAAACCTCTCTTTTCTGCAGAACACATAAATTATCATTCAGAAAAAGGTCTATTTGATGAATTCAGTACTGATTGGAAAAATAGCCTACCTAGCAAGTGTATATTTATGTTGGCAACAGTATTTGAAAATAATTATTGCAGATATATATTTTTTAATTTATATAGGGTTCTAGATTAAAACCATTAAAAAGAGGAGTTTTGTATGTAAATAAAGAGGAATGAAGTTTAGGGTTAATTAACCCAATGGTATATGCTGCTTTATTAAATTTGTACAAAGTGTTAAAGTGGATAAATGAAAAAGATGAGTGATTAGTAGTAAAACTGTATAAATATAAGTATGATAAATTTTGGGGGATGGTAAAAGAAAATGTTACCAAGAAAAAATATTTTGTTGAAAATAAAAAAAAATGATGATATAGAAAAAGACAGAAAAATATGGTATAAGAATGACATGATAAAGAATTACTATATAAAACCATGGGAACATTTAACAGACGAAAAAATCAAAGCTATAAAATAAGAAGCAAATGGTGTAATTAGGAAGTAAAATGATACAATTTGTTGTGGAGACTGGTAATAGATACAGTTCTAGTAAAAGGAAACATGCCATTTCAAAATAAAAGCATTAGAATATGTTAACATTGTTAAGAAGAAGAAACTATGAAATGTATATTTTTGAAATGTAAAATGAAAAAGTTATGGGGGAAACTATGTAAAGAATATCTGAAGTGGATAAAGTAAACAGAGATACAATTTAATATGGATATTATAAAAACAGAAGTAAAGAATATGCTAAAAGAATTGATATTATATGGATTATATGGTATGAAAGAATAAATTAAATTTATGTATATTATAAAAATAGAAGTAAAGAATATGTTGAAAGAATAGAAAGTTATTTTATGTTATATGGGTTATGTGGTATGAAAGAATAAATTAAATTATGTTTAATGATAAATGGATTTTAGCAACTATATTAAGTAAAATGAGATGGTGGTTAGGAAAAAAGGTTTGGTGGTCTAATAGGGATGAAAGTTTAGTATGACTGTAAAGGAAATTATGAATATGTCTAAATACATTTGTATATCTCTGCATCTGTACATTTGTAAATATTTGTAAGCATGTAAATATATTGTAAATAAGAGTTCTTTTTGTATCTAAATAAAGGACAGCTATTCCTTTCAATAGGTGTTGTGGATCTTTGAGCTACCACCAACTCAAGCAGATGGGACCTCATTTTGACATCTCATCCAAATGATGGATCATAATAAATGACAGCGGTCAATGAATACACATAAAGTAAGTAAATACATAACAGGTATCAGTGGTTAATAAATATAACAAGGGACAGTGGTAAGTAAAGCATATTGAAGTAAGTTGCAGTTAGTGGTAAAAATGCACAGTGAGGTGAATGGGGTAGCAGGAGAGAATGTAATACTAAAGTGAGATGTTACATGCAGTAATTTAATTATTACCTGCCATCATTTGTGAGAGCTGCACAAGGTAGGGGTAGAAGAAGAAAGGTAGATATAGGTGCATTATGACTTCATTTAGGATAGCAGTTACACTTACTAAAATCAGAAAAATGTACATGCAGAGCAGTTTAGATGGTTGGCAAAATGATTAGAGATCTAGTAATGGAAGTTATAGTATTCCAGATGGTAGGGACTAGTTTAGAGTATGCTTCTTTAGATTTAGAGAGACAAACCAGTGATTCATGTACAAGATGTTACCAAAGTTTGTGACCTGAGGGGATTACAAGATGAAATAATAGATTACATTTAGAAGACAGAGCCAAAGTTATTAAATGTCTGTACAGATTGAATACAGAAGGAATGGGTATCTTTCAGTGATGGGGAGATTGTTGGCAGAATTCAAAAGGATACAGTTATGTGAGAATGAGTTCTGCTAGGGTGATAAAGTAATAGATCTTTAGTAGGGTTTTTTGAACATTTAGTTGTGTTTTGAGAATTCCCAAGAGTGACTAAAATTACAACATAAGGTTCATAGATACCTAATAGCCTATTAGTCTGCAGACTATTACAAGTCTAGCCAATTTACTGAGGTCAGAATCAAACCCTGTACTTTGTATCTGTGAAGTAAAACTTTTAGCCATTTTAGGAATTCCCAAGAGTAACTAAGGTGAGAACACAGGGTTCATATATAACTAATAGCTTACTAGTCTGCTATTACAAGCCTAGCCAATTCACAGAGGTCAGAATCAAACCCTGTACTTTGTGTCTGTGAGGTTAAGATCTAGCCATTATGCCAATCCTTCTACCTACAGAAGCATGTGTTTCAGGGGTAAGCTGTCTTGTTAGATTGTTGGCTTGGTAGCATTGGATAAGACATTGTAATTATGGCCAAGTGGTTAAAGGTAATGAACTTGAAATCCATTAAGGTTTTTCCACACAGGTTTGAATCTTGTCAGTTTTGAAGGTGTAGTTTTAGGTTCACTTAATCAGAGCTGCTCAGTGTTTGATGATGACTCCAGAGAGTGTGAAGAATTTTACTTGCATCTGAAGTCATACTTGGCAAGAAAAATAATTTTAAGTATTATTTTGCACTTTTACTATTTGTTTTAATGCATTATTGTGTGTATGTGTATTATTTGTTCGCTATTTGTTATTTTTCCTGCACTTACTTAGAGTTTTAAGTTGCATTTTTCACTACAGTAAGGACTGCTGTTCTGCAATTGTGATGCTCTAAATATGTTGTATTTGTTGTTACCAATGCTTTCAGGCATCTATTTTATAGCTAACACCCGGGCTCCAAACCAGTCAATATGACATTAAGAGGGTTAAAAGTCTGCACTCTTGTGGCAGGAGACGAATGATTTCACCTATCTTAGCTGGGAATTGCTGGTGGAAAGCTTATTGCGTGTTTATTTAATTGGCCTGAGGGCAAACCAAGTTTAAAAATTGCTTTTTTCAGCTTGTATATAAGCCTTACATTTGCACAATGCTACACTTTGCACAGTGGCAGTTAGTTGTGTTCTGTATAGTCGCAAGCACCTAGAAGTTGTATTTTTCCCTATGGAAACTACCTCTGAAATTTCCAAAAGTCCTGCACTGCTCAAGGAGCAACTGTTTGCATGCTAAGCAGCATCACTGTATTTAATTAGCTTTGATTACACTGTGACAGCACTCAAGCCTATAAGTATCCTCCCTGAAATTTTCACAGTCTCTTGCTGCTGAAGGAGCAACTGGTTTGCGAGTTGAGCAGCATTGTTGTATCAGTTAGCTATAGATTACACTACTTAAAGCAGCCAAGCCCCCTCCTGTTGCAAACACCTCCATCCTTTTCCCTTGTAAAACACATATTAAGGACCAGCAACCATGGATAGGCTCTTTGTTGTTATCTCTGCAGCCAGCGTTGTGGACATGGGTATCCTAATGCAATGTAGCAATTGCCTCATGTTTACTGACAACCACTTATTTCCTGAACAGACAAATACAATATATGAGAGATGTAGTTACACAATGTCACTGGAGGCAAGGCACACATACAGACACAATACACATCAAACAGGCTGTCTGTGACACACACACACACACACACACACACACACACACACACACACACACACACACACACACACACACACACACACACACACACACACACACACACACACACACACAACACTCACCACACTAACCATGGACCAGACACATAGGCCCACATATGCAGAGGAACTTACATGTAACTTACCCAAACCTCAAAGGCCTTCCAGACCGTGTCCTGAGCAGCTCTGCATGCAAACAAAGACAACTCCAACCACAACAAACAAAACTACTCCACATAGTGTTTCAACTATTGAGCTCATGTGGTTTAGTGACATGAATGCTTGCATAATCTGGCCAATCCTGTCTGCTGATAGGCAACTAACTGTGACTTTCTCCTTCTTTAGCCTGGTGAGGGACATCAACGTGTCTCACAATGGAGTTTGCTATGACCCAACTATTGGGTTGTGTATTGTTTCCCTTAGTTATTTTTTAATTTGTTCCAAATTCTGTTGGTAAAAGTTGGAGGCTGTGCCACTAGCTAAGCCAATTATTAAAGTCAGTCATTTTCTGTTGATCCTGTGGCATCATCCTTAGAGAAGGTAGAATGCTGCTCAGTGCAAGGCTCATACCAGCCTGTGACACATATTCTGAGAGGTAAATCATGTCTTTCTTCATACAGTCCAGAGGGGTACATCTCAGGTCATTTATGCCCACATGGACTATGACTGTGTCATACTGGTACTTGTGGTTTAGTGACTTGAGTGCTTGTATAATCTGGAGAATACTAATGTCTGTGCAGTTACTGAAACATGGTTCAAATCCATGGAAAGCACCCTGGCAGTGCAAGGCTATAATTATTTATTTATTTAATATTTATTTACCAGGAAAGTCCGACTTGGAACAAATCCAATTTTCAGCAGAGGCCCGGGGAGAAACGCTCCAGATGCATGTCTTTATAACGTGGGATGAAACCGGAGCCCTCGTAGGAAACCCACATGAATGCAGGGAGGACATGCAGACTCCAAACAGAAGGCGCCCCAGCCAAGACTCGAATCAGAGAACCTCTTGCTGTGACTTGACTGCTCCATCACTGCTCCAATAATACCTTCCATAATTTCAGACCACCCACTTGAAAGGACAAAAGGTGGAAATGTATCAGTCTACATAAAAGATAAGCACACCAGAAGACTGGTCAAACAATATGGCATGCTTGACCTACTCCATGTGCAATTAACCACAGGTAAAATCATGCACCATATCCTTGCAAGCTACAGGTTCCCCACCATGACCCAGATAAACTATACCTCATACCTGAATGTACTAGAATCTCTTACCATTCAGCCCAACATCATACTTAATAGTGATTTTAACTACCCTTCCATTAAATGGAAAGCTTACATGATCACTAACATACAGGCTCAAAGATTTCTAGACTTTGTGAATGCAAATGCCCTGGAAAATGTAGTCTGCATTAACACTAGGGGTACAAATATCCCTGACCTGGTACTCACAAACATGTGGGAGCATTGCATCCCTCCAAATGTAAAGTCTTCACTGGTTAGATTAGATCACAAAATGGTCTCATTTGAAATAAATAAATCTAGAACCGCCATCAAACTCCAGAACCTTTACAAACTTTTCTAAGGCTAACTGCCTCCTTTTAAGCAGCAGCAGAGATAATATCCAGTCTCCTCAAACCCAGAAGATATGGAGACCTATGCAGAGGTGTACACAAAAGCACTGCACAACCATATAAATAGCTGCATAGAAATGTCAGTACCACACTGGAAAAAACCTAAGTCAAACTGCAAAAACAAGCCACCTTGGTGGACCGCTGGTATAAATAGGTTCTACAACAAAAGAAAGAAAATCCTGTCCAGAAGTAGGAGAACATGCACAACAGGGCAAAAATTCTCTCATTAGTTTAAACAAGCAAATCAGGAGACTAAAGTCAAAAATAGCCTCCCAAGCAAAGGATAACCATAAAGTATTTTTCAGTTATGTCCTCAGTCTTAAACGCAATACCCAACAATGTGCAGAGTTAGTTGTAGACAGTACCACCTATACCAAGCCAGAAGATATAGCAAATCTGCTGGCGGATAAATTCAGCTTGAATTTCACCCCTATCACCTCTGGTTACTCCCAGGAAATACTGTCCACTATTCCTGTACCAGTTATTACATAAGAAAAGGTTGATACTCCACTCTCTAGAACTAAAAACATGACCTCGATGGGTTTCGACGATATACCAGGATGCCTCTTAAATAGCTTGAAACATGATCTCTCAGGCCCACTAGGATCTCTGTTTAACTACAGCCTCCAGACAGACTTTGTCCATGGGGAGTAGAGCACTGCAATGGTCATCCCTCTGCATAAAATGGGACCATCAACAGACACAGGAAATTACAGACCCATAAGTCTGACTAGTCTCATACGTATGGCCACAGAGAGAATAATCATGGACCTGATAAACAATGACATAGCAAATCTTCAAACACTGGATCCAACCCAGTTCAGATTTGTCAGCTGCAGATCATGCCTGCTCAGTCTGCTGAATTTGTTTGAGAAAGTCACCAAGGCCATGGATGAGGATAAAACAATGCACACTGCCTACCTTGACCCTAAATCCCTTTGTTACCAGATGAATATCCAGTTGGTTCACAGACAGGACACATGTTGTTAGAGCAAGGGAATCTAGATGTAGCATGAGGCCAACCATTAGTGGTGTACTATAGGGCTCAGTACTGGGACCTCTCCTGTTCAGAATATACCTCAAGGCTAATACAGATGGCCTTTGGTTGATAAGGTTTGCTGATTACTGCAAGTTGGAGGTAATCATTGAATCCCCCAGTGATGTAGATATTCTTCAGAAAGGTCTGACTTAGACAAATAATTGATGCCAGTTCCATGGCCTAAAACTAAATAAAAAAATGCATAATAATACCCTTTGAGGAGTCAAATCCCTCTTCAAATTACAACATTAATATCACACCCTTATGAGTGGACCCTGTGGTGAGAGATCCACGTACACAGATAGGCAGTTACTAAACTTTGACCACCATGTGTGCACAGTGGTGAGGAAGTCCTTCTGTATAGTATAGCATATAAATAAGGGCATGGCATCCGGATCCAAGGAGACTGGCATCCAGATCCAAGGAGACTGGCATCCAGATCCAAGGTGACTGGCATTCAGATCCAAGGAGACTGGAATCCGGATCCAAGGAGAGTGGCATCCAGATCCAAGGAGACTGGCATCCGGATCCAAGCAGACTGACATCCGGATCCAAGGAGACTGGCATCCAGATCCAAGGAGAGAGGCATCCAGATCCAAGGAGACTGGCATCCGGATCCAAGGAGAGTGGCATCGAGATCCAAGGAGAGTGGCATCCAGATCCAAGGAGACTGGCATCTGAATCCAAGGAGACTGGCATCCAGATTCAAAAAGACTGGCATCCAGATCCAAGGAGACTGGCATCCAGATCCAAGGAGAATATAGTCCCACTATACCTGGGCCTCATCAGACCAATAATTGTGAACAATGCACCTTTTGGCACTTACCTGACCAGGCACTTGTAACACTGGAGTGGCCCAAGAGGGTTCTTACAAAAAGAAACGCAGGGTGTAAATAACATGTTCAGTGCAGATCACCTAAAAACCTTTTCCCTTTACTCTGTCTCCTACCAGTGATTAAGGGGTGATCTATGCCTGACATACAAAGCATTCTCAAATCCTGTCCTAATGGAACTGTTACACATTTGCAAAACAAATGCATGAGGATGAGGATTACTTGATCAAAGGATATAAACCTGGCCTGTGATGTGAGCAAATCATGTTGCAGGGGTAGATATGTGTCTCAGAGACTACTCCTTCCCTGGAGCAGGCTACCTATTCATGTGAAGCAGAGCCTTTCCCTGACCCTCTTCAAATGCAATTTGGATCAATGGATGGGGAATCATGAATTCACTCCTGGGGTGGCACCTATGCCCCTTATGGACAGGGACAGTCTGTAAAATGCCCAAAGGCATAGGCACAAACCTGAAAAATCTTATAGCCCTTAGGTATCAAAAATCTGGGTAAATCAGGGTAATAATGGGTAGGCTCATAAGGGCTCTTGGACCATTAGCCTAGTAATCTCCTATGAACCTGTGAAGAACAATGGCAGTGGTGAGATGTGGTGAATGTATGAAGAACACTGGCAGTGGTGAGATGTGGTGAACCTATGAAGAACACTGGCAGTGGTGAGATGTGGTGAACCTATGAAGAACACTGGCAGTGGTGAGATGTGGTGAACCTATGAAGAACACTGGCAGTGGTGAGATGTGGTAAACCTATGAAGAACACTGGCAGTGGTGAGATGTGGTGAACCTATGAAGAACACTGGCAGTGGTGAGATGTGGTGAACCTATGAAGAACACTGGCAGTGGTGAGATGTGGTGAGCGTATGAAGAACACTGGCAGTGGTGAGATGTGGCAAACCTATGAAGAACACTGGCAGTGGTGAGATGTGGTGAACCTATGAAGAACACTGACAGTGGTGAGATGTGGTGAATGTATGAAGAACACTGGCAGTGGTGAGATGTGGTGAACCTATGAAGAACACTGGCAGTGGTGAGATGTGGTGAATGTATGAAGAACACTGGCAGTGGTGAGATGTGGTGAACCTATGAAGAACACTGGCAGTGGTGAGATGTGGTGAATGTATGAAGAACACTGGCAGTGGTGAGATGTGGTGAATGTATGAAGAACACTGGCAGTGGTGAGATGTGGTGAACCTATGAAGAACACTGGCAGTGGTGAGATGTGGTGAACGTATGAAGAACACTGGCAGTGGTGAGATGTGGTGAACCTATGAAGAACACTGGCAGTGGTGAGATGTGGTGAACATATGAAGAACACTGGCAGTGGTGAGATGTGGTGAACATATGAAGAACACTGGCAGTGGTGAGATGTGGTGAACCTATGAAGAACACTGGCAGTGGTGAGATGTAGTGAACCTATGAAGAACACTGGCAGTGATGAGATGTGGTGAACCTATGAAGAACACTGGCAGTGGTGAGATGTGGTGAACATATGAAGAACACTGGCAGTGGTGAGATGTGGTGAATGTATGAAGAACACTGGCAGTGGTGAGATGTGGTGAATGTATGAAGAACACTGGCAGTGGTGAGATGTGGTGAACATATGAAGAACACTGGCAGTGGTGAGATGTGGTGAACATATGAAGAACACTGGCAGTGGTGAGATGTGGTGAACCTATGAAGAACACTGGCAGTGGTGAGATGTAGTGAACCTATGAAGAACACTGGCAGTGATGAGATGTGGTGAACCTATGAAGAACACTGGCAGTGGTGAGATGTGGTGAACCTATGAAGAACACTGGCAGTGGTGAGATGTGGTGAACCTATGAAGAACACTGGCAGTGGTGAGATGTGGTGAACCTATGAAGAACACTGGCAGTGGTGAGATGTAGTGAACCTATGAAGAACACTGGCGGTGATGAGATGAGGAGCACAGTTTAGGGATGGATCTCTGTTGAAGTCAGTTATTAACCTGGAGTAACTGTATTTTTCTGTGGATCTTAAAGTTATAAAGGAGGGGCACAGTAAAACCTAGGTGGGCTACCAAAAAGCATCAGGATGGATGTTCATACATTTACCTGGAAGTCACTGTTTCAGAATTAGATAAAGATTTTATTTAAAGTATTTTATAGAAATGCTTAAATTGTTGAACTGTTGGGTCTACCTCTTAAAATTAGAAAGTCCTGAATGAATACGGTTAAGGTTACTATCATCTATTCCATCCTGTATAAACCCTTCTCCTGCCATGATATTTCATCTTTAGTCTCCATCTATACACCATCCAGAACTATTTGGAACTCCAATCAATATCACCTAGAAATTTATAAACCCAAATATCTTGTGGACAAAAACTGTACAGCTACTTACCAGCTCTATCATGGAACAAGCTCCTCCTGTCCCTAAGACAAATAAACCAGACTCAAGAATTCAAGAAAGTTCTAAAATATCACCTAAATACTGCCTGGACTAGATACTGTAAAAATCATCCCTGAACAACTATTCCCTTTACCTTTACCCTGTTTCTTCCGTTATACTATTTCTCCTTCCATATACTCACTCAGTTACTTCCTTATCTTCTCCCATTTAAATAAATTTACACCTTATTTAGCTCATCTGTCCTCCATACCTAACCTTCCAGCTCACGTAATTTTTCCCTTCCTTACTGCCACTCACTATTTATTTATGCCTATCTTTAGAACTTACTCACTTCTCTTAACCTCCAACCTTAACTGCAGTGTATCTCTTTGCTAGCTCTCTTTTACTTATAGGATTACTTCCCTGCACTCTTTTGCAACAATGTACCTTACTCTTTTATAAATTTCCTATGCTTACATAAATCATGTTAACATAGTTAGTATGTATTGTGCTGTGTGTAATACTGCTCAAGTATAAACTCTGTAAATAGACATGTGTCAAAATGTTTTATATCTGTAACGTTTGAATGAATATTATACTTTTGTATTAAATAAACTTGTATTATTCTGTGGAGCTTTTCTCCCCAGGCCTCTGTTGAAAAAGGGCTGGCTTTAGCTCAGTTGGACTTTCCCAGTCAATAAATGTCAAATAAATAAACAAACAAACAAATAAATAAATAAATAAATAAATAAATAGTAAAGGAAGACAGGATGAAAGCTTATGTTATCCAGTATCTATATTACCCGACTGAATGTTTAGGTTAGTGAATACCTAAACGCCGATCTGGTAATATCGAAAAATTAAAACAGTGAATGGCCGAATTAATGTAAGGAATGAATTCCCTTGGCCACAAAAAAAAAATTTAAACCAAAATGAAGTGGAGGCTTCGCCTAACACATCCCACGATGTGGGGGGCTGTGCCCCCCCAACTAAATATACCCACTCCGAGATCGCTCTACAGTGGGGAAAGGGGCAAAATTTGCTTAACGGCCAAGGGAATTCTTTCCCTGCGTTAAATCTTTCATTTGCGTTTTTTGCTTTCGCTATTAACAGATCGACGTTTAGGTATTCGCTAACCTAAACGTTCGATCAGGTAATAGGAGCCCTTTATCCAGGTGTCTCGAAGACACATTTATCCTCATTCTGTGTGGCATAATACTCCACATGACCCCATGAGGGTCTTTCTTTCTGAACGGTATTAACCTTTTGATGACCAAACTTACTAGCAGAGTACTGAGAAATTAGAACTAGGCATCAGGAGACCGTTACCAAAGGATGGCAAGGATTTTCCATTTTCCTCCTATTTCCTAGTTTATTTTTTTGTGCAATGAACATGCAACACACACAAGCATCAGCTCCACTGCTGTCTTTGCACCCCTGTTATTGCCTAATAGTGTCCTGTCTTCATACAGACAGATCAAATCTCTTATTCATCCAGAAATCCACGGGTTCATATTACTTTATCAAAAGTTTAAAAGTTCAAATGCTATATAGTCGAACCCATATGTTGAACTTTTAAAATTTCGAAAACAGAAAAAAAAAATAAAAGTCAGAAAAAAAATATCTAACAGTTGTAAGCAGGGAGGCAAGCCACGATGCACACCCCAAATGGGGGGCTGGACTCTCCCACTCCCCCCGCTCTTTAAATATACTAACTCTGAGGCCGCACTACAGTGCAGTAAAGGAAAAATCTTCACTTTCCGCACTGAACGGAGATCTCCATTAACACGTTCGAACTTTTAAAAGTTCAAACATATGGGTTCGACCATATAGCATTCGAACTTTTAAAAGTTCGACCACATAATAGGGAACCGAAATCCACCAGAGGACATTCTTATTGTTAAAATCCCCACCCAAGATAGGACAGCTGGGCAGCACTGTCTCAGTCCAGCCTGTTCAGAGAAATTTCTCAGGTGTTGGATTTACTAGTCAAACCTGGGGCAGCTCTATCCTAATCAGGGCTACAACCTTTGTGCTAATGAAGACAGGCAGATCTGTTCCATTTGTTCGTTCCTCTGCACTCTCTGCAGCTTTTACTTAGTTGCTGTGTTCAAAGTGCTATTATTACTATCAGTTCCCATATATTTGACAAGCACTCCTGAGCATAGCTGCAACCCTGCTCCCATAGATAATATGTCCAAAGCTTCCTCCGTGGTTTTCTGTAAAGGAATGCTTTCTTATATCACTTATCTTCTTCCTTATACCATATTCTTGTGTCATGGTCAGTCATTCTTTAATATAGTCCTTTTTTGAGAGACCTTAGCTTTGTCTGCCCCTATTTATGTCTCTAAGACAGCTGTAGGATTTATTTAAAACACCTCATATCTTCATTTCTCTTGTAAACAAGTACTGAATTTCAAATACCAGCACATTTATTTCATTTTATGGTAGTTTCTAGCGAGCAATGAGAAGCCAGCAGTATTTATTTATTTACTTATTTAACCTTTTGAAAGGTAACCTTGTAATTTTTATGGTGCAGACATGTGCACTACAGTGTACTGTGACATATCAAGGCTAGACTTTACTGTTCTCTCCATGGTTAATGCCTACCAGATTATTTTCAAGCCATCTGACCCACAGCACTTTAAAAAAATAGCAACAGCTTAGCTTGCATATCATCTGCAAATAGTTCTTTTGTGATGTAGTCTCTTGTCTCATAAATCACTGCTCAAAGAAATGCTGGGTTGGTGATCCTATCCTTAAGAAGAAAACATTCCTCATTAGTAACATTATAAACATCATGCACAATATTCTGTCCTGTCAGTTTGACTTCTATCCATCCTCTTGCATTTTTCATGTACACAGAACCAAGAGACGTCTGCATGTGACCTAGAGTGTTTAGGAAATCCATGTGCCTTTCTAACTGACATCAGCCACACATGACGTCTCTCTGAAGCTAAGCATCTCAATCCCTACTTCATTAGCAGATGCCTTTTGGGATTTTGCATTAACTCTGGCAGCAGTGGGGAGATTTTTTTTTTACAAGATGCTTTTGTAAACATTAACCCTTCCTTTATGTTTGAATGTATCATTTTACGTACCATTACTAAAATCATTTGTGTAGTTTTATTATGTACAGTCTCCACATATCTCTTACCAGTAATGGCTGTCATGAACATCACACATTTCACATTTTAACATGTTTCTGTGCTACACAACTCATTATATTTACCTTATCTGGGAAGCCTGCATAGGATTTAAAGAACATTATGTTATTCTTTCAGGGACAAGTTCTACATAATTGTCTGACTGGCATAACAAGCAATGTGTAAACCCAGGTCTACCCATAAGAAAAGCTTGTATTAACATAATAAAGCAAGACCTTTCTTTCCCACAATGAAAACATTATCAGACCATAATGTTTTAATAATAGAAATTGTTTCATTTTTTAATTAATTTTTAACTTGCATTTTTGCTACTCTGATATTCCCTGTTCATCATGATGGGGGAAAGAATTTTAAGATGAAAAAACAAAGTTAGTAAAATAAATTTTACACAGACACACACACACACACACACACACACACACACACACACACAGACACACGCATCCACACATCACATAATCCATGCCGAAGTTACTGTATCTTGGTGGAAAGAAATTCCTCCCCATGTAGTGCATAGTTTGTTTAAAGGTAACATTTGAAAATTATACACAAGTTGAAAGGGTATCCATTGCATTAGAATCCTACTTTCAGATATGTTAAAATTTACCCAGAGGTGGAAGTCACTTGGTCAGTGTGGCTTCAGCTTTGCGATTGTCTTCGCCCTTACACCTCAAAAGCAAATAACATTAGTATACTCTCTTAATTATTACTTAGTTATAATTTCCTGCTTGTGTTTATAAAACAACATACACACACTGTTTCACTTTAGCACACGGCACAACAGAATAGCTAGGTATACATGGGATTTTAGTAGTGATGTGGTACAAAGCTATACGTCTGTGCAAACTATTGCACTTTTGGAAAGAATTTGGAGACATTCCTGTCATAAAAGAAACATGAGAGTAGTTGTTGTAGTTCTGGGAAAGTAAACACTATTGGTTAGAGATTTAACTGTTTTCATTGGTACTTTCATTTTCACCGTTTATTTTATGCTGTGACGAGCTGTGCATAATACAGTTGAGTTAAAATGTGCACTCCATAGACGGAGATACTTTCACTTGTAACTTTTCCTAATATAACCAACTCACTCAATTCCTATCAGTAAGTAGGCTCTTGATGCGTTCAGGTGTAGCAAGCTGCACACAGCTGCAAAATGAGCAGAGCCTAGCAACTTAAAAATAGCACGAACAGCCTCTAGCAGTGTTACATTGTGAAACTTAGCCCATGGTCACTAAAATAAACTCAACATTACTGTTACACAAGGTTCCTGAGCTGAGCTTATCACAGTTGCATATAAGCCTAAGTTACATATTTACCTAAACAGACATTCATACGTAATTTTACTAGTCACCTTGACCAATTACTGTCTCACTAGATCGTAAATCTCTATTTTATAGAAGCTCTGTAACTTTCTTTAAATCAAACTAAGTCTTACTTCACACTGGACAAATTGGAAGGTCAGCCTATTTGTCTCCCCTTTGTTACCAGCTTCATAGCATTATGTATCCTAAACCAGTATAACAATTGCTTTCTGCTCACATAAAATGAGCTCTTAGTAAACACAAATGACTTGGTGAGAGGTGAAAATATTTAAGAGAGATGGAGTCCTCACTCTTAGAAAAAAATCACTGACTGTGAGTATTACACTAACACACCATGTACTATGCACCCAACCCAGACACATAATTTACTGTCATATGGAGACACTGTAAAGAAATCTGTACCTAAGCCTTCTAATCTTGTAAGAATTATGTCTCAGCAAAGAAACAAAATCAAACATTGCATTGCATAATATAATATTGCATCTTTAACAAAGAGTAACCATGTGACAAAGAGCCTCAGTTCCAGTACATCAGACCACTCCATAAGCAAAAATGTCTTTGCATTGAAAGTGCTGTCCATGCCTAAGAATGTTTCCTCCATGGGACCAGATAACGTAACATGCTGTTTGTTAAATAGTACTAAACATGTCCACACAAAAACCTCTCCATAATCTATGTAACCTGAGCCTGGCTACAGAATCATGCCCAGAATTATAGCACACAGCACGGGTGATGCCACTCTATAAAGATGGCCCTACTACCAACCCTGGAAATTATTGGCCCATCAGCCTGATAAGTCTTATTTGTAAGGCCATGAGACACATTATAACAAACCTGATAAACACTCACATTAGAAATCTCATCAGGCTAGATCGCTAGCAATTTGGTTTTGTAAAAATTAGATCCTCTCCAACAAACCTGGTAAATTTCTTCAGAAAGGTAATACAAGCTGTCAACAGTAGTCACACTGTACACACAACCTACCTTGATTTGATTAAGGCAGTTGACATAATCCCCTGTGCTATCATAATTATTAAATTAAATTAGTTGCAAACAGACCCCCTATGTGGTAAGATGGATAACAAATTAGCTAAAAGACAGAAGTCAGAAGATGGGTCTCGGGGTGAAATCACGAAACATAAAGGTGATTAGTGATGTCTTGCATGGCAGGGCACAGTGCTGGGTCTACTTTTGTTCAGTATTTACTTCTGTGACCTACAAACTAAAAACCATGACCTATGGCTAACCAAGTCTGCAGATGACTGTAAACTGAGAGCCATTGCTAAATTCCTCTCAATCACAGAAGACCTCTAGCAGGAAGTAGCAGTTATAAATGCCTGATGTATTGAAAATGGGCTTAAATTAAATGTTAAAAAATATAACATTGTTACAATTTGCAGAAAAAAAACACCAGCCAGCCATAGCATTTACAATACCCTACTTCAAAATGAAAAGGAATTAGAGATCTGGAAACTGGGTTGATAATTGTCTCTGCTTTGATCACCATGTAGCAATAGTTGTCAGGAAATCCTTCTACTTCGTACAGTTGATCACTAAGAGAATATCATCCAAACATAAAGAGGGTATTGTCCCCTCATAGTCAGCAGTTATAGAATACAACACCCCTTTTGGGGCGTACGTCAACAGAGATATCAAACAGTTGGAAGAACTCCAGAGATTCCTAACATAAGGGAACACAGACTTAAAATTTCTAAGTTACCAGAAAAGACTAGAAGCACAATCCTGCTCTTCAGTGTCTTATAGGCACCTCAGAGGAGATCAATGCCTTGTTTTCTGAGCAGTCAGGGACTCAATACATTTCTTTTACCTTCACAAATCAAACAATCCCACAAGTATCAGAATAAAGTATCAAAACCACTTCAGCAGACAAATAAAAAATAAGGTATAGAAACAAATTCAGTGTTTCCCTCACCTCTGAGAGAGATTCCCCATGCAGGTAAAGCAGTGTGATACACTAGCTTCCTTCAAATGGGAATAGGATATTCATTCACTAATTCAGCCCAGGTCTGACTGAAGTACCACTCCTTGAGAGGGGAGGTACAGCCAAGATGGGAACTAGTAAGGCATAATAGTCACATGACTCAGTAGCCTTCAGCTTCCTGCGATAGCTATGACAAAACAGTGCGGTACCAGGCAACGCACCAATTGCTAACTATGAAACATGGAAGGGCTTATACGTGGAGGGGGCTTCCGTACATGGCAGCAAAAAACAACTGATAAAGTGGGCTCTGAAGTAGTTGTGATTGAGCAGTCTTTTTATTTCTTGAATGATTGTCTTGGCTGTTCACAGGGGAACTGTATAAGAGGTAAAACAGTGAGTGTAAATACTGAGCATGCACACATACACATGCACACACACACGCACGCGCACACACACACACACACACACACACACACACACACACACACACACACACACACACACATGCGCACTTGCACATATACACACACAAGCACACACACACACACACACACACACACACACACACACACACACACACACACACACACGAGTGACAAACATTCACACACACTGACTTGTATCCAGTAACTTATAAGTGAAACAGACCACAGGCCCAGAGGCAGAACATCGTTAGAAAAGTATATTGCCATGAAGGACACACTTTTAATGGACCACTATGTATCATATTTAATAGCATAATAAAGCAGTATGAAGCAATATTACTGATGCACATAACAGGTTATGCATGCTTTATTATTGTATGACAACAGGTAATGACACCAAGGTGTGATCATCACCTGCCCAACAAAAGACGTTCAGGAGATGAGAACATATTAACATACAGCAGTAATAAATGAGCGAGCACAACTGTCTGTGAATGTAGACTCTGTAAAGTAAAGATGCCTGTGTTATGGAATATGTTGTAAATGCCTGCGTTCTTTTATATGATGTAAAGCCCATTTTCCAGGAAATTATGTAAATGCTTGTGTTCTGGACTATGATGTAAATGCCTATATTCTGTTATATGATGTAAATGCCTGCGTTCTATTATATGATGTAAATGCCTGTTTTCTGGAATATGCTGTAAATGTTTGTGTTCTGGAATATGATGTAAATGCCTGCGTTCTGTTATATGACGTAAATGCCTGTTTTCTGGAATATGCTGTAAATGTTTGTGTTCTGGAATATGATGTAAATGCCTGCGTTCTGTTATATGGTGTAAATGGCGGTTTTCTGGAATATGCTGTAAATGTTTGTGTTCTGGAATATGATGTAAATACCTGCGTTCTGTTATATGATGTAAATGGCTGTTTTCTAGAATATGGTGTAAATGCTTGTGTTCTGGAATATGATGCAAATGCCTGTGTTCTGTGTAAAGGACCACATTGTTAAATGGTATGAAGTCCAGAGGAGGCACAACAATGATTGGCTGTGTAGTGTAAGAACCACAGAATGCTTGGTAGCAGATATCCGAGTGCAGAAACACTGTTACAGCAGCTAAGGTAAAGGCTTGATGGGTGACACATTTGATAAAAGGAGCTGGAAACAAACTAGAGGGAAAAAAACTTAGCAAAGCTGGGCAGGTGATGAAGACATCTTGCTGCCAGAAGTCAAAGACGGAATCATGCCCTGGAGGCACAACTATCGTGGTATTTTCCTGGAGAAACGTGGTTAGTGCATGATATAAAGCAGTATGAGACAGGAGTTTGAACAGCCTGGCAGAGTCCTGTGTTTGATCCCCACAAGAAAGCATAATACAGAATGAAGTGCAGCCAACAATGAGAGCCCTAGATGTTGTTGTAAACTATGAATGAGAACTCTCCTCACTAAAATGCAACACTGTGCTGGGCTACATATGAACACATGCATCAAAACGTCAAAGCGACTGGTCAGCAAATGCAACCCATAATTAGAAGATGCACTAAAGTGATCTGCTTGAATGTGCACCATTTACAAGTGTGCAACAGTGCACTAAGAGAAACAACTTGTAAAGATGTCATAAAGAAACAGTAACAGATATGTTAGTGAAAAAGAACTGGTTTATTTATTGTATTTGTTCATTTGTCAACTGGGTAAGTGAACTGGGCATTGCACACATACTGGGTAAGTGAACTGGGCATTGCACACACACTGGGTAAGTGAACTGGGGTTTGCACGCACATTTCTTCCTTGACCCTGGCCAGAGGCAGGCACTATGTAAAATAACTATAAGCAGTAACATTCCGATACAAATAATTGGTCAAATTGTTTTTTGTTGAAGAATTTCCATGTATGTACTTTTTGTTGAATTAACTGTTTATCAGGTTCCCTGTTAATGGAGTGGTGGAAATCTCAAATGGAGGAAGATGGATTGCAAAACAGTGGGGTTGCTATGCTAATGCTGAAACTTTTGGATAAATTTAAAGTTTCAGTGCTTGGGTTAGGAGTGTGCGTGGGATGCAGTTAGAGTAAAAGTTATATGAGGATATATTTAGTGTTGTGGATGTGTGTATTTGTATTTGCATGTGTATGTTGTATGAGTGTGAGTCATCTTGTCTAGTGGTAGCATTACAGAAAGGATTTTTCCAAGCTAAGGTGTAGAGTTAGGGGCAGGGGCAGATTTGGCACTGATTAGTAAGGTGCTCCAGGGGTGCAAAAACCTGAACCCTAAACCTGCCCTTAAGCTTACACCTTACCTTAGAAAAACCCTTTTTGTAACACTACCACTATTAAGACAAATTTTGTCTGACTACAGTATTAGGAGTTTGTGAATGGATCTGAAAAAGAAACTGTGTGTTTTTCTTTTTTGATCGATGTTACCTAAAATCATTTATATATAAACTGATTATGAGTAATCAGGCTGCCTACAACTAGAACTAAAAAGACAGTGAGGTGTTATGGTGTTTCAAGAGGTTGGCAATCTCTTTTGGTCACTCTGTGGTTTAAAATGTAAATTTGTATGTTTCAGGGGGTTCGTTGTACTGGCTGTTGGGCGCAGTATCTCCTCTTAAAAAAATCATGTTAATTTGAATTCATAAAGCAGACTATTATTTAAAAATAATTGTCAGTTTTCTGGCTTTTGATTTGTTTTGGTTGCTCAGAAATTATGTACAGAGTTCTGAGGACAGCCGAAGCAAAAAAAAAAAAAAAAGTCTAAACTCATTTGCCAGGCAGTTTTCAAAACAGCCCAGCATCATAGACTGACAAAGTCTTACTCCACCAATTGATAGAAGTCTTAAGGATGTCAGAAAGGCCACTCAAAGGGCGTCTCATTAGGCTATTGGTTAAAGCAGTGAAAAGCTTTTCCTATTGGCTCAGGGAGCCTCATGTGACAGAGACAGCCTAATTGAAAGTAAACGAAAGAGGTAACATGCCGGTGCAGTGGAACAAGCATGGAAAAAAGATTTTTAAAAAGTATATATATCTAGATCTATCTATCTATATATATATATATATATATATATATATATATATATATATGTGTGTGTGTGTGTGTGTGTGTGTGTGTGTGTGTGTGTGCATATAGAGTCAAACGTTAACATCAGCCTGTGAAGAGACATTCATTTTTAAACTATCAAGTTTTAACTTGACTGAAACACATATTAAAGTTTTGAATAAAGGTTTACAGTTTGTTCCGGATGTTAAATCAAAAATAGAGGATGTTTTATTGATGCTTAGATTGTTTATCAGGGAAGTAATGTTAAAGAATATGTATAAAAACTCTGTGGGTACTGAGCTTTCCCTCTTTTGAAAACCTAGTGTGTTTGTACCCAAAGGCTCTGGAGCCTTTATAAGCCTAGCCCATAGAAGTGGCCTGATATTGTGTTACTCGACGTTAGTTCCCAGTGCCTCTATCACTGGAGTGATTGCAGCTGTACTTGTAAATTTATTTATAAAGGAAATGGATTTTTACATACACAACAGAAGAAAGAATATTATTTTGATGGGTATGCAGATCATACCAGTAGGAACATAGTGTATATGGCTACTTGTGGCCTCTGTGACTCCTTTTATGTGGATAAAACCATGAGACAGCTAAAGGAGATGGTGTCCAAACATTTGAGTGACATTAGGCACAGGATGTAAAAAAAAAACTTTTTAAGCATATTAAAGAGAATGAAGAACATTATTTTTAAGACTGCGGTGGTGATGCTGCGGTAGCGTTGTCGCCTCACAGTAAGACGTTGTCCTGTTCGATTCTCAGCTAGAGCATCTTCTGTGTGGAGACATGCGTGAATCGTTGAAGGTTGTGCTTCAGGGCCGGCAACTCGGCACGTAAAAATCTACTGCCAATCATTAGTGGACTGGAGTTCCGCTGTGGTGACCCCTAACCGGGAAAAGCCGAAAGACACAAACAGAGTATAGCTAGGTAACAAGAGAGGGGGAGATGTCACCAGTTTAGTAGAAAATCAGAAATGTACTGGAATGGTAGACTGCAGGCACACAAACCTCCAGGTCTCAATGCCTACTTACCAATTAAACCTGCTCTGAAAGGGAGAAGGCTCAGGAGGCGTGTGTGAAATCTTGATAGAGAGGGTGTGTCACTGAATTAAGTTTTGATTGGGTACATTTCAGCATTTCAATGTTTTTTATCTGACTTGTTTTATATGGATCTGATGAAGGATCAGGAGATCCGAAAGTGCTTATCCCAGTAAAGAAAGTCTTCCATTTTACTGGTGTCGTATACTTTGTTACCCTGGCCATGGTGACTGTGGTGATTATTCTGTTGCTTATATATATATATATATATATATATATATATATATATATATATATATATATATACAGATATAGATATAGACTGCCTGCTACTGCCGGCATCATGTAAAAAGGTAAGTATGTACAGTACTTCATTTAAGTGTGTGTGTGTTTGTGTGCATGTGTATGTATGTATATATGTGTGCATGCATACAAGTGTGTGTGCATGGAGGAGGCATAAAGCTCCCAAATGTCCCTGATTTTGCATCACATTTTTGGTCTTTTTTATGTGAAGTGTTTTGACAAATCAGTGAGGATTACAATTAATACAGGATTAAGAGTTTTTCAGCTGAAGATCACAAATATGCATAGGCATTGCATACCTAGTATAAACTCCTTTATATGGCGCCCCCATTCTTTTCAGTCTTGAAGCTACCCAATCGAACCCACTTGAACAGTACAACAACACAACACCTAAATTCTCAGCTCGCCTGTTGCATATGTCACATCATAGCCGAGCTTTAAAACAGCTCTTCTGGTTAGAAGTGCCTCACTGCTTGTCTTACTCCAAACTGAGTATCATACACACTTTTATCCATAGCCTTGAGACATGCCCAAGCCTGGGCAATGTCCTTCTTCAGTATATACAAAATAGAAACTTACATTCAAATGATGAAAACTTACTAAGTGTGATTGAATCCAACAATTCAGCAGTCAACTCAATTCACTCATCTCACATCTCCAGAATGTGGAATAACATTCCATTCACTGTTTGACTAACGACTGCACTTAAATCCTTTAAATAGACTCTAAAGCAACAGCTAACGGATATTTATTTATTTTTTTGTCTTTGTTTACCAGGAAAGTCCAACTGGGTAATACCCATTTTCAGTGGAGGCCCAGGGAGAAAAGCTCCATTTGCTTACATCACATTATACTAAGTTCCAGCCAAACACAGAGTAGTTACATTTCTATTTACATTTATACACAAACAATAGTTACATTTATAGATTCTAAGATTTTACAGAGATGGAAGGTACTAAAGAGAAAATCTACATGCAACTTAGTGGATTGTACAGGCAGCAGTTATGTACAAAAATCGTTCTGTCATTTCACCGAGAAGTCGAGTATATTCTGTTAAAGGAGAGTATTTGGACAGTATCATATGGTGAACACAAAGTCTCTATCTTCAGATGAGCATGAACAGGACCAGGACTGGTTAAGATGTTGTTTAAGCAGTGGTTTAAAATTATTGAGTTTGTTGGAGAGTTTTATTTGTGTGGGGATACCATTTCAGAATATAGCAGCATAGTGGGAGTAGAGTGAGTTTCCTGCAACATTATTTGACTTATCTGTGAGTAGTATGAATTTGTTACTGGAGCAGAGGTTCCTTGTTGGACAGTAGGTCAGTAATAAGTTATGTAGTGCAGGGCATTTTTCTGGATGATGAATGAGTTTGTGTGTTGTAGTTAGTTATGAATATGTTAGGCAGTTGTGCAGTTAAAGCCAGTTTAATTGCTTTAAGCTATGACAATGGTGGGTCCTATGAGGGAGGATGGTGGCAAATTTAGCTACTTTGTTGTAGCAGGAGGATACTTAGTCTTGACTTGCTCCACCCCTGGCTAGCAGGAGGATACTTGGTCTTGGCTTGCTCCACCCCTGGCTAGCAGGAGGATACTTGATCTTGGTTTGCTCCACCCCTGGCTATCAGGAGGATACTTGGTCTTGGCTTGTTCCACCCCTGGCAAGATTAGTTTACTTTCTCTCTCAATACAGCTTAACTTCTGTAAATCTGAATTCTTGGTCCTACTCTTAATCTACCCTCCCATTTTACCTACCCCCAGCTAGAATAATATACTGCTCTCCCTCAATCCTATCATAACTATATAATTCCTACATAGTTAATATAAAGTGAGCCAAATACGTGATATATTGAACAGAGCACCTCTGTCCCTTCCTGACTATGCCTAATTCAGCTATGATATGTGCTGCCTATAAAATTAACCTAAGAATTAGTTCAAAAGTCCCTGCGCATGTTTAATCTACTGTGTAAGGTGTATGCTTTAAAGCCTCACTACTTCAAATATATTGTATAGTGTATCATTGAACTTTGTGTTGAGGTTATTCTCCCCAGGCCTCCATTGAAATGGATGGGCCATCCTGGTAAACAAATATAAATAAATAAATAAATAAATAAATAAATAAATAAATATAAATATTTGAATTTTAGACTTAACACCTCCAGGCAAAAACATGGTAATGCAAATCATGTTATACTAGCAACTTTTTAAGTATATAAAAGCAGTATCTGTCCCTGATGTTTCTTTTTAACCACAATGTCATCATTATTATTGCATCCTTTTTGGGTTATTAATTTAACATTTTTTTGACCATGAAAGTCCGAGTAGGACAGAGCCTATTTTTAGCAGAGTTCAAGGGAGAAACACTCCAGATGGGTGTCTTTTTAATGTGGGAGGAAACCCACATGAACACAGGGAGGACATACAGACTCCCCATTGAAAGCACCTCAGCCAAGAATTGAACCAGAGAAATTCTTGCTGTGATGTAACAATGTTAACCACTGCACCACTGAGCTGCCTGGTTAGATCAATACACATCTTTAACCACAATGTCAGGACAATACGTGATACTAATTACTAGTTAAACAAATCTTTATAGTATACCAGCTTCTTCTATTTACATGTTCACTTCGGTTCATTTATCCTTATTCCAGTTTGAATGCTTAACAGTGTACTTAGTTCTGCCCTCATAAAATAAAACATTTATGTTGAAAAACACAAGTGGTTCTCATTTGTGTTCCTGTATAAATGCAACATATCATAAGCCATATCTCTTTTTCTTATTTAATCACTTTATGCCTTGTCAACAGATCTAACTCAATTTTCAGAAGGATTTCATTTGTACATGCAAACACAAACTATTTACATTGCAGTAGCAAAAACAGGAAGAACCACAACAGGTTACTATCTTGATTGGAGGATTTACTTCCTTTTTACATATATATATATATATATATATATATATATATATATATATATATATATACTACTTGGACTTTATATGCATGATGTTTTATTTCTATGCTCATAGACCCATCAACATTCCAGAACCCAACATCATGTCACTATCCATTTTGGCTCCCTATTGAAATGATGGTACTTGAAATGCCGAGTGCTGAAATGTTGAAAAAATGACTGAAAACCCCAGAGAAGACCAAATCTTGAAAATCTCTCTTCTCCTTAAAATGTCTTTTTTGCAGGGGGGAGCAAGCCCCCCTGCACATCTCCATGTGGGGGGTAAACCCTCACAATCCCTGAACTTATATATACCAACTATGAGATCACCATATATTGGAGAAATGGGGATATCCTAACAAATGGCATCTCAGACTTAGTATACAATATGTAAGTCTGTTCTTTTGGTCATTCAATCTCCACATTTTAGGACTCACTCCATCCATTTTTCCCACTTTTAATGTAATACTTTTTTGCTTCCATCAGTGGTTTTCATCTCCATAGCTTTGATCTCATTTATTTCTCACTTCACTTCCTTTATTTCAAGGGGTACTTTATGTTTCCATTTTCTCATGATGCTCTTTTTTCATGACTAATGATTACTGTAACACCTATACACACCCATTTTTTCCATCTAGCCCAGTTTAACAAAAATGCTCATCTAGTAAGAAATTCCTTAGATCCCACTATTATTTTTACTAGAATGTTCAGTTTCCGTCTTGAAATTCTTTAGCTGCCAACACACCCAAAAAAATGTTCCCGAGAGAGTATGTCTTTCCCCTTGCTCACACCTCCAGCAAGTATCTGAAGCATGTGTGAGCATTTCAGAGATTTTCTCAGGCATGTAGAAGTAACTGTACAAGCACTTCCACACATTTTTATTTATATTTCCTTGATTTTAAGGCATATTCAGGAGCTAACACTATTTCAGCCATTTCACATTTGTCACAGAGAGACCCAGTTTCTCTCTCTGTCTCTTCTTTAACCTTACGTGGGACTGACTTTTGACATCCAGCCAGACCTTGTATCCCCACCTTATTAATCTTTTTCTTCTGCCTGACTCCATTCTAGCTTCCCTGAAAAAGACCACTATTTCTGGTTTATTTACCCTAATTTTATTTTCCCCATATAATTTATACATCTCCAGCCCTCACCTTTCTGTTGGCAGCATCAACTTTTCCCATTAAACACTTTTTCCATCCCAGAAAAAAAAAACTTTCACTTCCTACTTAAGTCTTTTGCAGAGTTTGTCTTCAGGCTGAAATAGATAGGATTGCCCTAAAATATAACACCCATGGCACCAAAAACACTTCAACAGCAATTATTTTGTTGTCTTTGTCCATGAACAACATTCTCTTCTTCCTGATTTTACTAGTCATCTATAAGATTGCTTCATGTCACATTTCCTTTGCTGGTTGCTGCACATCCTGTTTTACCAAAACTAACAGGTATGTGAGTTTTTCACGTACCAATTCAAAAAGAAGGAACACAATTCATTACTATTGATTTGGTTTTAGTTTCACTTATATCCTGCTGAATTTCCAAACACCTGCAACTCATCAATTATCTTGGTGATATAAAGCAGAGCATTATCATGCAGATTTCCCAGCATTATCAACAAGCGATGCAGTCTTTCCATGCAGATTTCCCAGCATTATCAACAAGCGATGCAGTCTTTCCATGCAGATTTCCCAGCATTATCAACAAGCGATGCAGTCTTTCCATGCAGATTTCCCAGCATTATCAACAAACGATGCTGCAATCTTTCCATGCAGATTTCCCAGCATTATCAACAAGCGATGCAGTCTTTCCATGCAGATTTCCCAGCATTATCAACAAGCGATGCAGTCTTTCCATGCAGATTTCCCAGCATTATCAACAAACGATGCAGTCTTTCCATGCAGATTTCCCAGCATTATCAACAAGCGATGCAATCTTTCCATGCAGATTTCCCAGCATTATCAACAAGCGATGCAGTCTTTCCATGCAGATTTCCCAGCATTATCAACAAGCGATGCAGTCTTTCCATGCAGATTTCCCAGCATTATCAACAAACGATGCAATCTTTCCATGCAGATTTCCCAGCATTATCAACAAACAATGCAATCTTTCCATGCAGATTTCCCCATGCATAACCCCCGACTCTCATATTTTTCCTGGTAATGGTACAAGATAGATTGAGGAAAAAAGAGGGGAGAGGAGTTGTGTACATCTATATAGTTGTGTTTGTTGTGATATCTTCCCAGCACATTTTATAGTTCCTTTGCGTTTTTGTATATTTTAAATGTTACTTTTAGCCATTTTCTGGAGAACCCAAATTCCTGCAAAATATCCTTCATAAATTCCAGCTTACCCTGTCAAACTCTTTCTCGGCATCCAGGCTTTTAAGAGTCAGTTGCATGTTTGTAATCTAATTCCTGCTGTATTAATAGTGCCTTATTTATATTATCAAACGTTCACCTTGCTTCAATAAAGCTACATTGAGCTTTGTCTATTTTTGCAGTCAACAGAGCTTTGCAATTATGATTCAAAATGGAAATTGGCCTATATGTTCAAAGATCTGTTGGATTTTTACCTTCTTTAAGTTCTACTACCAAAAACGCCTGACCCCATGAAGGAGGGAATGCTCCTCCTTGATGCACTTCGATAAGCAGTTTATGTCAGACATTTAAAACGTTTTCTCTAGCTCTTTTCATCTCTACCCTTGGCCTTTCCTACCTTTTGTTTCTTCACAGCTTATTTTCTGTCTTATTATATTCTCCAACAGTGCTTTTCTACCCACTTCACATATTTTGGGAAGATTCAACTCCCTTAGATATCTCCTTTTTGTTCTTCTCGCTCTCACATCTACCCCTACCCCCATCCTGTTTGAAGAGTTTTGTTGTAAAGGTTTAGCATTACTTTTCTTATTGTAATATGGTCTGTGACTGTTTGTTCTGTATCTTGATCTCTCAACTTTGTTATCATGCATTCATCCTCTGAGCCAAGTATTTGGTTGACCTTGAAATGACACAAAGTAAGGGTGTTTGCCTTAACCCTATAGTCATTTAAATTATCTAAATATTGCATTAAGTATTGTTTTACTTTCCCTTTGTTTCCCACTCATTATCTCTATCCTGTCTCTTTTGTTTCTGGAGATCCTTAATATTTGTGAGATCTTGCAAGTATCTAAACTTGCCCTCTATCCAGTAGTCTTCTACTCTGGCTTGAACTATTATTCAGAGTTTTTCTATACCCCTGTCCCAGGCAGCTGTCCTGTTCCATTTCACTTATATTATCTGTTTGTTCTATTTACCCAACAGCTAGCCAACTTTCAAACAGTTTTCATTTTAATTGATAGGTAAGAGTTTGCCAGTGCCTCTCCATTTCTTCTTGGATGTCATCTGGGTTGGGGCATAATCTGATTGGGTGATTGGATAGGTCAGTTTTTGCTGTACAAGGCTCAAATGTTCCTTCATGATATAATACTTATCTAATCTGCCCCAAGCCACACATTTGCCCCATCAGAAAGTATACTCTTCTTGTCCTAGCCCCTCTAACATAACATGCAGTATCCCAAAATTTCTCATCTATTTCTCTAGATGTCTTCCTTTTAAGCTTATTCTCAATCTTCTTGACCCCCCCCATGCATCTTCTATTCTACATGCCAGATTTCAGTCTCCTGTTATCAGTGCAAGTCCTTGCTGAAATGCAAATATGCTATTAATGTTATCCCCTTTCCCCCACCAGGTACCTTTTATCATGGCATATCTACCCTGCTCATTCAAGGCTGCCTCTTCTACGTTCACATCAGATCCCCGTCTAACAAAAGAATCCCTCCCATCTCCCTTCTCGAGTCGTACTCACATAATATTCCAGCATCCTGCTTCTTTACAGGCATTTATTTTAATTCTTACTTAAATGCATCTTCTGAAGCATTACTACCGGGTAGCACATCTCTCTACATAAATAAGTAAGCTGTCTAATTTCCTTTTGTCTGTAAAACCATTCACATTCCAACTTAATATTTTAGTTGTTTTTCTGTCATCATATAGTCATAATTTGAATGTTTCCTTACTAAGTTACTGTGTGACACAATTATACACTTGCTATTTCCTGTTTATAGACTCGCTAAATTAAATAATCCAGTCCGTAGATTGTTAAGGTTACCCTTTTCCTGGCTGCTTTATAACTGAAAACAACAACACAAACAAATAATAATAATAATTTGTCCATATCCCCCTCCTTCCCAGCCAGAGCAGAACTGTATACATACCGTATTTAGTGTACCATTCTTTCTTTGATGGAGCACTCACTTCTGTTGGACAGAGGGTAAATGTAGCAATGATTTTAAATGCCTCTTTCCAGTGCTATCAAACTGACCCCCGCTTTAAATTCCCTGTAATTTATCTAGTTTTATATCAGCTGTTCCTTGCATGTCCTATGTACTTCATCTATACAATGTTCCATCCTCTTAGCGTAGCTATGTTGTCCCTGCTATATTAAAAAATTATTTTCTGTCTCTCTTTTTTTTATTTTTATTGATCTATTTATCATTCTTTACTGGCGCTTCTTGGGATACTGGTAAGTACTGTTGCCCCTTCTTGTACTATTATCACATTTGCACACCATCAGCTGAGTTTTCAAAAAACAGTGTCCCTCTATTTTTATGCACATAACATCACAGAGATGTCTTTCCCACACAAAGTGTTATGGTCAGAGACAGCAGATTCCCTTGCTAGGTTAAACTCATGTTTTCTTAAACCCAGTCCCTATTCCCAGGAGTCAATCAGTGACAATCTAAAACCCTTAGCAAAAGGACTGTACCAAACTTGCTTGCCATGTAGGTAAATTGCTTTGATTACAGTTGTAATTAGATTACCTTCCAGTATATTTCTAAAATTTGCGATCGCTTCTTACAACTTTATTTGTGGAGTACATGCTTTGACTGTACCCTATCCTAGCCAGATCTGTACCTCACCATACATCCCCTATTTGTGAATTCAGGTGGTCATTGGGAAGCCACACCGGGCGGCCACGGTGGTGTAGTGGTTAGCATTGCCGCCTCATAGCAAGAGGTGCTCCGGTTCGATCCTCGGCTGGGGTGCCTTCTGTGCAGAGTCTGCACATCCTCCCTGTGGTCGCATGGGTTTCCTCAGGGTGCTCCAGTTTCCTCCCACATCCTAAAGACATGCTGTAGGTGGATTGGAAACTCTAAATTGGCCCTAGGTGTAAGTGCGTGCATGTGTGTACCTTCTGTGGAAGGCTGGGCGCTGGGCTGGCAACTCGACACTGTAAAACTCCACTGCCAATCATGAGCAGACAGGTGATCCACTGTGGTGACCCCTAACCGGGAAAATCCGAAAGAAGAAGAATAATTGGGAAGCCACACCCCCACCCCATCCATCCATCCATCCATCCATCCATCCATCCATCCATCCATCCATCCATCCATCCACAACCCCTTTTCCAATTTTTGCACATGGGTTTGGGGTGCCACTTCAGCAATGACAGTCATCTAGAGCCAAGGTT
Source organism: Protopterus annectens (assembly GCF_019279795.1). NCBI lineage: Eukaryota > Metazoa > Chordata > Ceratodontiformes > Protopteridae > Protopterus > Protopterus annectens. Next base: position 399,613,329 of record NC_056740.1, on the reverse strand, counting down.
TACATCACCAGGTGGCTAGCATCTTGTCTCATAATTTACAGATTTAAAACATTTGTATGTCTATTTTATTACTTAATGGAAAATATAAAGGAAGACAATGTTTTTACATTGCTCTCTAGATGTATTTTAAGCAATATAGTAATGTCTACAGGTCACGAAAGTCTTATTTGCCAGCACAGACCGATTCTGTGTCTTCTTCCTGTTCCTTTGTTTGTTCTACTACTAGGCTTTCCAGAACATACCTAGAGAATTACTTTACATGTCTAGTTCTCTCAGACATCTATGTCTGAAACCAAGGAAATGGTTTAGCTGGCATTTTGTCTAGCATAGTCCCTCATTGTGCCCTTCTTGTTCAGTTTTCTTGCCAAAACTCTATCTCTCTAAACTACATCTGTCTTTATATTTCCTCACCTTCTTTTCCAAATCTTCCAGTGCTCCAGCAGGATCAAGGTACACTTTTGACCCTAAGCTATAAAATATGTGATAAAGGACTGGATATAACATCTTGAATGTTTGGTACATTTCTTTACTAATCTGGATTACTGGGCAGAATGCATTATGTTTTGCACGAGTTTGCAAAGAATAGCTGTTATCTGCATAAATTTGAAGGTCTTCTAGTTTATATATGGTGCCCTTTTCCCAAAGAATTGACAGTACCTTCTCTTTTTGTAGATACGAGCTGAGTTTTACCAAGATCAGTCTAGGCTGCTTTAGTGAGCTGGCCCTTCAAAAGTTTACACAGTACACCCTTTCCAAATTTAAACTGTTAGCAGGTATGCCAGGCCATTCTGCTAGACATTTTTTTCATAAAATCCATGCAATCCTTCCCTTCTGTTGAGGGATAGCTAAAATGAATATTATCTTTCCTAGAACTGCCTTCTAATTCCACTACATTCTGTATCAGCTGCTCCTGATTTAGATGATTTTTTATTAGTCTCTCCTGTATTTCTTTTTCAAAAGTCTGGAGACTTGCTTATTGTATTATAATGGGAAGAAAGAGTTTCTTCCACCTGTTGGAGCTTTTTTATCAGACATGATATATTCCTTCAATGTACAGCTAATTTTAACTACCTTAGAGTACATGCAGTAAATGTTCTGCTCCAATATACTTTGCAGCTTCTCTTGGACTATCCATATTCAGCTCCATTTCCTACCCCTCTGCCATCCTTAATTTCTTAAGTCCCTGCATGTCTGACCACTCTAGCTTTGTTTTATGATTGCTATGTATTCTTTTTTTTTCTATTTTTAAATTTACCCTTTTTAAATCACTGCTGGGCACACAAGATACTAAACAAGCTTATTTTTTTTTATTTCCACATCTAGTCTGGGGTACAGAATGAAGCTCCCTGGTCCTTTGCCACCATACTATTTCAGCTGACTCTGATTTTGGTCCTGTGTTCCCTATTAATTTTTCAGCTTTCTCCCTGATTCTTGAACTAAAGTGTTGAGAGGTATTCCAGATATAATTAGTTATTAACAGTTAATGAGATCGAACTAACCTGAGTGAAAAAGACAGGATTGAGTGCTAAGCTTTTCTGGGCTTTGATACCAACAGAGAGAAGGAAGCTGAACCTTGACAGGAGATCGATATAGGATAAATCAAAGGGAAAACTGTTGAGTGTAATATTGAAATATCAAAAAAATGTAAGTGCCAAAATGGATTTTCTCTAGTAGAATTATTTCAAACATTACAAATGACAAAATGCATTTCTGTATTTCAGACCAGAAACATGTTTACTGCAACGGTGTGTTGCAAGCTAGATAAAGCTTACAGTACTGCTTTGTTTTGAAACAAATGGATTGCTTTATTCTACTCTCTGTTTCATGATAAGTACAGTTTGTTTGTGTAGCTATATGAATGACGTAATGAGAAAGTGCAGGCTATGTTCATAGGTTCATAGGTTCATAGGTTCATACTAGGCTATCTGCCCGAGGGCATTTACAAGCCTAGCCCATAGTTTTGTGGCTTACGCCACCCCTTTAGTATGGGGAACTATACCCATTATTTTGCTGTGCCTCTGTTGAGCAGTGACACTGAGGTAATCCCTGGGGTATATCTGCGATCTCCCATCCATTGGTCAAGATTTCTCTTGAACAAGGCCAGCGAGGTGCTCTGCCTCACATATACCGGATTTTATTCCACAGCATAGGAGTCTTTGGGTGATGAATCTATCCTCCAGCGTCCTATTATTAATAGCCGTGTCGAGGTTTAAGTCTCCGCCCTTGTGGCTCTGACGGATCTAGATTTTTGAGGTGAAGCATATTCATCAAATCTGGGTTTGACATGGCCTTGTATGTTAGGCAAGGTCACCTCTGAGCAGCGTGTAGCGACTGAATAGAGCTGGAGTTCTTTCAGTCGGGCAGCAGGACAGATGTTTGAGACCCTTTATCCTTTTGAGGAACTTTTGTGGCCTCTCCAGCTGCTGCAAGTGTCGGGTCAGATACATTCCGAATGGGGCATTGTACTCAATCATTGGTCTGATGAGTGATGAGTATAGGAGACTATGACCTCCTTGATCTAGATGAGAATCCTTCATGATAAGGTGGGCAATGTAGAAGGTCTTCCTAACTACTTTAGCTACATGGGTGTCGAATGATAGACTACTATCAACCTGGGTCCCCAGGTCCCTGATAACTTCTTCTATGCTCAGTGGATTGCCACCTATTTGGTAGCTAGGGGTAACCTTGTTTTTCCCGAAGGGTATGACTATGCATTGTTTTGAAACAAATGGATTGCTTTATTCTACTCTCTGTTTCATGATAAGTACAGTTTGTTTGTGTAGCTATATGAATGACGTAATGAGAAAGGCCTGACCTTGATCATGTGGGAAAGAAGTTGATGACAGTCTGAATAATAATTGTGTATTTTTATTTTCAATCTAGGATGTAAACTATGATTGGAAGGAATGTTCCAGAATACCTTTGCCTATGTATTTACTGTTTGCAGTTCTGATATATTCATGCTAGTCTAAGCTTGTATAGTCAAGTTTAAAATATGCTGCTAATTTCTTTGGATAATAAATGTTTTTTTGTCTAAACTGCTTTCAAAGTCTCAGTGACTTTTTTACTAATTATGAATGGTGAAAAGAAGTGAAACTTCTTAGAGTAGGGACAAAAAAAAATAAATAAACAAATGTGCACATCCTCACCTAAAAAAACACACTAAAGATAAGGGGATGGGGACTGGAGGGAGGGAGTGGCTACAACAGCAGTAATCTTGCAAATGTACTTTTATGATAAATTTATTTACACAACTGTACTATGTTTTTCATATTGATCTATGCTGCAGTACTTAAGTTGTATGGGTAGATTACTATGGCTTAGGATAAGTAGAAGGGTCCAGGAGCCTTGGAGAATGGTCTTGATAAAGCCTGACCTTGACCTGGAGAAGGAATCTAGCTTGCAGTGCTTTGTAAAAGTATGTGCAGATGAACAGGTTGCTGCTTCTAGAATACTTCTGGAGTCCAACCCTTTCCAAAAAGCCATAGATGAAAACAAGGCCTTGTGGAATGTGCCTTGACATTGCCTGGAAAAGTTTTGTTGTGGTGGGAAAAACAAAAAGTAATATCCTGATGCAACCATTTGGAAATGGTCTGCTTTGACATGGTTGCTCATTCTTCTTACCTTCACAACAAATGAACAACTAATCAACGTTCTGAAAGATTTTGTTCTGTCAAGATAGCACCCGAGTTATCCTTGGACATCCAAGGTGTGAAGTATCCTTTCTCCCTCATTTCTGAGTTCAGGGAACAGCAGAGGGACATGGATAGTTTATCGTAAAGTAAACATAAAATAATTAGTTCTCAAGGAAACCCTGTCCCTGTGGAAAATATGAGATAAGACTGACCCTCCATAAGAGGTTGCAACTTAGATATTCTTTTCACAGATGCAAATATACAGAGATCAGTATATCTTTTTTGGTTTTATAATTTGCACTGTGATTCCTCACATCTCTGTTGAAACTGTCTTCCCCACCCCCCACCCTCATTTTCTGCCTTGTCTTCAGCTGATATAACTGTTTTTTATAGCTTGTGTGTTGCTTAACTCAAGGTTCCCTTAATTTGACCTGTTAATAACAGCCTGCATTTAAATTGGAACCTGTGTACTGAGAGACAGCCTTACAAGACTATCTGCAAATATGTAGAGCCGAGTATATTTTTCTGTATTATTCTGTATTATAGAGCTAAATTTTTACTTAGATATCTGTTGTCTTACTGTTCTGCAAATATACAGAGATCAGTATATATTTTTCTGGTTTTATAATTTGCACTGTGATTCTTCACATCTCTGTTGAAACTGTCCCCCCCCCCCGTTCTTGGTTGTAGTTTAAATTTGGTGGCTTTTGCAGTGCCCGCCCCACTGTAGATTTGATCTGGGACACTCCCCCAGTCCCATCTCTTTACCGCATTCTACCTAATAAACCCTTTCTGCACTTGCTTTTAGTCCTTTTTAATTTAATTATGTTTTTTCAAACTGTGTGTGGACTAATATTGCTACATACTCAAGTGTGCCAACTTGCACTGCATGTGAATTGTTTTTACTACTGTTTTTGCTACTTTTCTGAAAAAAAAAAAAAAAAAGAAAAATTGTAAGCCTGTTTCCTACCTTTCCTGTAATTAGTGTTCCACATACAGATTTGCTGTATCCAGGACTGTTTGTAAGCTTCTGAGCCCCCCAAGCCTTTCTGTGTTGGAGGGAAGCCTTCTAGCTTATCAGTGGGAGCGGTAAGCATTAGGTAACATATCTGCCACATAAGGAGTGGTTCTGGCCCAGAATTTGTAGTTATTGGCCGTTTGGGCGATCTTCCATCTCTCTCAACTTTCTGATTTGAAGACCTGCATTTGCACTTGTTTCTGTCCTGTAACTCCTGGGCCCATCTCATTTGCTCACTCAAAAAAAAAAAAAAAATGTATCTGCTTTTACTGTATTTGTGTTTCTTCCTACTTTATTTTGTTTTTGCATCATCTTAAAAGTACTCAATTGTATTTATTACTGCTTGGTGTAACTCATTCTAAGCCTTTTAGTTTAAGCACTTGGGCTTCAGACCAGTTGTTTTACATTAAGAAGGTTTGTGGTCTGCACTGTAGTGGCAGAACAGGTAGCTTACATCCTTCTACGTTGGGAACTGCTGATTGAGGGCTCAGTGTCTGTTATTCTAAAAGTGTATTAATTCTGGTTTAAGCACTTGGGCTTCAGGCCAGTTATTTTACATTAAGAGGGTTCTTGGTCTGCACTCCTGTGGGAGGAGAGGCTGGACTCTGCCCTTCTGAGCTGGGAATTTCTGGTTAAAGGCTTATAGTGCCTGCATATTTGAACTGCTTCTTACTGAAATTGGTACACCTTGTTTGCTGTAGCATAGACTAGATCCAGGCCTGCCGAATCTAGCTTTGTTTGTATAACTTGAGCACTAATCCAGGCATTCTTTAAAGTATTCAATTGTATTTATTACTGCTTGGTAGTAACTTGATTAAAGGGTAGCTATCATTCTAAGTCTTTTGGATTAAGCACTTGGGCTTCAGACCAGTTGTTTTACATTAGGAAGGATTGTGGTCTGCACTGTTGTGGCAGGACAGGCAGCTTACATCCTTCTAAGTTGGGAACTGCTGATTAAGAGCTCAGTGTCTGTTATTCTAAAAGTGTATTAGTTCTGGGTTAAGCACTTGGGCTTCAGGCCAGTTATTTTACATTAAGAAGGTTCGTGGTCTGCACTCTTGTGGGAGGAGTGGCTGGACTCTGCCCTTCTGAGCTGGGAATTTCTGGTTAAAGGCTTATAGTGCCTGCATATCTGAACTGTTTCTTACTGAAATTGGTACACCTTGTTTGCTGTAGCATAGACTAGATCCAGGCCTGCTGAATCTAGCTTTGTTTGTTTGCTTGTTATTTCCTTGAAACGCTAATTCCACCTAAAACGCGTCTTTTCAGCGCGTCTGTGGATCCCTAGTGATATCTGCATTGCTTACTGTACTTATTTCCTTGTTTCACTTGAAAGAAAGTTACTGTTTGTCGTTTTTGCATTTAAGTTACCTGTAACACATTGCATTTAAGTTACCTGGCACTTGCTCACTAAAGCAATTATATAAGTCAGCACTAAAAAATTAAAAGCACTACACCCTCACAAACTCCCCTTGAGTACCTTGTTCCCCACTGGCCCTTTTTTCAGTTATAAAGGAATTCCCAGTACTATTCTAGCATGTCCAAAGGTCAGTTGTCAATCTCCTCTCCGGTCCAGCTGGTGAATCTGGGAATCTTGAGGCAATGTTACAACTGCCTCATGTACACAGACAACCCTCTCCTCCTCCCAACAAATTCCAACACATGTGAGAGATGCAACCATATAGCCAAACTGGAGGCTAAGCTCTCTCAACTCAGTACTGGCGTAACCAGTCAGGAGGAGAAGGAAACCACACTCACTACAATTCCAGTCTCACATAGACCTACCACCACAGTAAACCAAACACATAAACACACAAAAACATACTCGGAAGCTCTAAATAAAAATCTGCCTAAGCAGCAGAGACCTCCAAATCAGACACCCAAGCAACCGCTACCCCTAAACAAAACACGTGCAACACATAGCTCACAAAGCCAGTGTGCCAAACAGTCACAGCCCTTAAGGCTAAACAACACACCTGATACACTTGTAATAGGTGACTCTATTGTCAGGCACACTGACGTCCTGCTCACCAGGCTGAACAAGGAGAAGGTTACAGTGAGCTGTCTGTCGGGCGCTAGGATCTGCCACATAACACAAGCACTCAGGTCACTCCAAGGCAAGTACAAATATGACTCAGTCATTGTCCATGCTGGTGTGAATGACCTGAGACGTACCTCCCTGGACTACATGAAAAGAGACATAGAGGAGCTCTCTGAGCATGTAGCCCAGGCCGGTATGACCCTGACCTTGAGTAGCATCTTACCCTCACCAAGAATGATGCCACAATATGAAGACAAGATGATCAATTTCAACAATTGGCTTAAGTATTGGTGTCATTCAAAGGGGATCCAATGCCTGTCAGCCTGGGATGACTTGCACCTGTCACCCCTGGGCTTTCGGATATTGGCAAAGGCTCTTGCTACCCCCATAGTGCCTTTTTTAGGCAAGGCTCAAAAGACAAACCCCCATCCACAGGTATCACAAGGGATAAGAAACTAAGAGTAATGCTACTCAACGCCAGAAGTCTAAACCTCAAGATGCATGCACTCGAAACTCTCCTTAGCATGGAGAACATCGATATCTGTGCAGTAACAGAAACCTGGTTCAAGGCTCCCAAGAGCACCCCAGCACTACCAGGTTATACCTCATACCATGCTTTTCGGCCCCAAAACTTGGACCGAACCACAAAAAGAGGGGGAGTATCAATATTCGTCAAAGATACCCACACCTCCAGGTTGATGGCACAGCACGAAGCATCAGAGACTATCCATGTACAACTAACAGTGGGTAAAACTGCCTCAACTACCCAAACATAGACTGGGAGCATTACTCTAGCTCCAACACCCAAGCCCAAAGGTTCCTATAATTTATAAACTCAAATGCTATGGAACAACTTATTACCACTCCCACAAGAGGGGAAAACATACTGGACCTGATCATCACCAACATGGGGACTCTATGCTCCAGACCAGAAGTGTATCCCTCACTGGTAAGATCAGACCATAAACTAATCTCACTGGATATTCACATCCCAACCCCACCCCCTGCCCAGAAAACTACAGTGAAAAACTTCTCTAAAGCAAATTTCACACTCCTCAAAACCGAGGTGGAATCCTTCAAAGCCCCCAGGCCTGTGGAAAATACGGCCCAGACCGCAGAATACTTTATAAACGCATTCTATGAACACCTTCAGGAATGCATGGATCATGCAATCCCAAATAAAACCAAGACCCAATCCTCCAAAGGCAGACGTCCTGTCTGGTGGACCCCAGCCATAAACAAACTATACAATAGAAGGAGGAAGCTACTACATTATAGAGCAAAATCCCAAAAGGGAAGGCATCTCTGATCAGTATTAGCAAAAACTACGGGCACTCATAAAATCGTCTAAGGCCAGCTTCGAGAGAAAAATTGCACAGGACACTAAGGATAATCACAAGGCTTTCTTTAGTTATGTTAGGAACCTGGGTGGGAATTCCCAGATATGCTCAGAATTAGTCCAAAATGACAAAATACACCAAACCCACAGACATTGCCAACATCCTAGCTGACAGGTTCAGCACAAACTCCCCCCCCCTCCAAAAGGGCAAATATCTATCCCAGCAGAGTGCTGCCCCCTGACATCTCAGATGCTCAGGTAAGAGCTGCCCTCTCCAAAGCAAAAAACACAGCATCAATGGGACCAGACGGTGTCCTGGGCTGCGTCCTACATGAACTCCAAGAAGAGCTGAACCCAAACATAAAACTACTGTTCAATCTCAGCCTTACTACAGGATATGTACCAAAAGAGTGGCGTACAGCAACAGTGGTCCCTCTCCACAAAGGTGGTGCCTCAACGGATCCCGGAAACTATCGACCCATAAGCCTGACTAGCTTGGTCTGCAAAGCTATGGCAAGGATCATCATGGACCTCATAAATAAAGATATTGGAGACCTACAGACACTGGATCCTACCCAGTTCGGCTTTGTTAAGGGCAGATCCTGCCTCTTAAACCTGGTTGATTTCTTTGAAACAGTCACCAAGGCCATTGACGAGGGGAAGGTGGTCCACACAGCCTACCTGGA